>NC_044320.2:77397688-77611071 GCF_007474595.2 Lynx canadensis | reverse complement strand
GCTTAACCGACTGAGCCACCCAGGGGCCCCTGTTTGGCACTACTCTTAATGAAAAGATTTTTTTTTAATATGAAAGAAAGCAGACATTCTGATAAGAAATGCAGGTGTATCAGTGGTTCTCAGACCTTTCTGAGCGTCAGAATCACTTTGGGAGCTTAACAGATACAGATCCCTGGGCTCGTTCTCAGAGATTTCACCATTTGGTCTGGGGAGGGGGAAGTCTGAGCATCTCCCGAGGTGAGGCAAACACACATCCAGGGTCCAGGGGGGATGAGGCACCCTGGGCTCCGTCGCTGCCTCTGCATGTTTCCATACGACTGTTGGGGAGTGTTTTCCCCTCAACCTCAGCGTCCTCTGCACGTGTACGGTCCATGGTCGCAGGGATCACGGGATGAATGGCTACAAGTGAAACACAAGAGGCGAATCTGCTATGTCTTCTTGGCTGCCGTGGAAAAGAGTTGAAAGAGTCACTTGGCTGGAGAATGTCCCTTTTCGGAGGCAGGTGCTGCAGCCTCGTACACAGATCTGAGCAGGTTAACATTCCTCAACCGAAGAACGTTCTACGGTCTGAAAACGTAGACGCACTTAGTATTAATGGTTAAAAGTAACAATTTTGACGACTTTAAGGGCACGTTTATTTTTTGCAATAACGATCAACGTGGTTAATCAAACCATTCCAAATATGAAATTCCATTTGCTTCGATAAGCCACATCTCCAATGAAGATTCAGTCTAGGCAGCCTATTCACCTAAATAAGAAACACAACAGCAACTGATTGGATTGTGATTCGCTTTGTTCATTTCACATAACTTTTATTCTGGCGAACCCCAAACAGCATACAGGATTGTTGTTGTTGTTTTATTCTGAAGCGGAACTGATGTAATTTTGCATGACATGGCACTTGCTTTTCTGTGGAAGGAGAGAGCAGTATGTAACAAGAGTAAAGAATGGTTTCGGATCAGACGGTCACAATTTTAAGGGCTTATCAACTTTTTCCTAGCTCTTGGTATTTTGATGCCTTGTCGTAGCTGCTCCCATCACACAAGGCAGGAAATTATTGCATTGTTGAGAGGGCATGCACACAGAGGCATTAAGCTGCAGAAACATAGGATGAACAGTGACAAAAAGGAGAGGGAGACTACAAGGCATTTTAGAAACAATCCTCCCCCAGCACAGCTCGGGAACTAGGAATTATCCTGAAAGTCTAGGATTAAGAATAGATTCTTGCCACCCATAAGAGAGATGTGGGGAAGAAAGAAAGATTTAAAGAGAAAAATCAGCAGGTTGGTATTTTGTCGTGAATTGGCAGTGACCTCAATCATTCAAATAAAATGCCTAAAAATAACCGGAACTGTGCAGTTAGACAGATATCAAACATCAACTTTTCCAACGCAGGTACCAACCCCTACTAGGCCAGCAGAAAAAAATTAAAGTCATTTGTCTTGCTTTGTGCTGGAAAATCAGGCAGATGGATACATGTCAGGGCAGTTAGTCAATGTTTTATACTTCTTTCCAAGACAGTTGAAAAATGTTGAGAGTTTGAGTCTACACATGAAGGAGTGCACCTGTGCTCCAGCGACTTAATTTATGGAATCAAGAAATCCATAAAACAATGTGACAATCCTATAAAATGTTAGATGGGATTGTTGGGGGGAAAAAAGCAATGATTTACAATTCTTCTAAGTATATTTCTTCTTAGTAAACATAAAAGGAAAATGGGCTGGGATTCCAAAGGTTACATGATTATTAAGTGATCTTTTTTTTTTTTTTTCAGTGAGGATAGAGTATAAAAGTGATTGATGGCTAATCTATTAATCCACAACTGTCCTTGAGTGTTCATTGGGAACTCTGGACTCTGCTGGGTGTTGAGGACACAAAGTTGCTAACACAGGTCTGGGTCCCTGCCCTCAAGAAGCTCCCCGCTCACACTGGGATTGGAAGGTGGAAACCGATACTGACTAGCAACATACACAGTTGACCCTTGAGCAGCCCCTGTTTGAACTGCGCACGTCCGCTTATACGTGGATTTGTTTCCTAATAAATAGAGTACAGTATTGTAAATGTATTTTCCTTATGATTCTCCTAAGAACATTTCCTCTTCTCTAACTTTATTGTAAGAATACAACATATAATATATTACACATAAAATATTAATTGACTGTTTATGTTAACGCGTGAAATCCACATTGCCCAGCAGAGCGTTCTGTACTATGTGGCCCAAACTCCAGCTTAGAAAGCTCTCGCTTCCCTCACAGAAAGTCTCCCCAGTGCAAATGCCATGGGATTCTGATTCCCTCAAACGGGTGGTGGGTCACTTCCTCCCCTCATCTCCAAGTACAGTTGGTTCTCACCAGGTGCTCAGGAAATGTTTCTGGAAGTAATCTCTCTCTTTTGTAGGGTACAGACACTTTGTTTCCCCGACTGCTCTCTGCATTTTTATGGGGACATATACATCATATATTTTTATGTATGTATTTCTTCTCTCCTCCCATGGACGATAAGGGCTCTGAGAGCAGATCTATTCATTCACGCATGCAGCACAGAGGGGGAGGTGGGGGGAGAGACAGGTGGGACGCAGGTGGGAGTTGGGGATCCCGGTGGGTCAGGAGAAGGCTCTTCGAGAAGGCGATGTCTAACAACCCGTAAAGCTCATCTAGACTTGGAAGGAAGAGATGGGATTTTTTTAGAAGAGTCCACTAAACTCTAACCTCTGTGTAGATACTTAGTTCACCATAACATTCCCAACCTTGAGTAGTGTAGGTACGTCAAGTGAGTGTGGAGGCAGTGCAGTAACACGAGTAACGGGTTGAGTCCGTGCCAAGGAGGCGCTGTGGCCTTGACATAGTAGCGGGTGCTGGCCCCCAGAAAGGTGGCTGGAGGGCACAGCAGTGCGGGACTTGTGTGAGGGCCAGAACTGGCAGGATGAGTCTGATGGCGACGAATGGTAACAACGCTGTGGTAACGGAGCAGGCCTGCAAATGGATCGTTGGTGTGGAAAGGCCAGGCGTTGGAAGAGACCAGCACGTCTTGGATTAGGTGATGGAATCTAGATGGAGAGGGGCGGGGGAGTGAAGCAACCACGATCATGTAAGTGGTGGTTTCATCAGTTAAGAACAGAGAAAGGAGAACGCTTCTGTAGAACACAGGAGGAGCCCGCCTGTTGAGATACTCGGAGAGCTTGAAAGTTGCCAGAGAGTAGATCTTACACGTTGTCCTCACAAGGAAAAAGACATTTGCAAACTATGTGTGGTGGTGAAGGTTGGCTCATTGTGGTGATTCATTTCACCACATATACAACTATTGAATCGTTTATTTTGTATGCCTGAAAACTATATATAATGTTACATGTCCCTCTACCTCAACTCAAAAAGAGAGACAAGTTACCTAAGCCAGTGGCTACGATAGTAGTGCGTGCTCCATAAAACGATGGCTGACTTGAGTGAAATTAGAAAGGAGAAGACAGGTTCCTTTCCCCTTTTTTCATCGATGAGTCACTTGAAACCCTTATGTGCTGGGGACGCAGGGCCAAAATGTGCCCATTACAAATAAGCGCTTTAAAGCAGCTTTTGATGAATTAATGACGGGATTTGGGAGGCAACACCTTTAAGGTAATGTCAGGATGTGGGCTTGAATGCTTAACTGTAGTCACTTAATGGATCAAAGATAAAAATACTGCTTGATATATTCTCCCTGATTGCTTCAAAGCTGTTCAGAAGGTCAGTGGCTAACCAGTGGGATGCCTGTCTGATGAAGCAAGCACATTACCTTAGCTGTCCTTGTACAGGACAGGTAGATTGCCATTAAACTGACACGCTCCCGCTTTCCTTTTGGAGGCCCAGAAGACAGACCCATTAACTTTTATTTTAAGAATTGTTTTCTCCCTTTTGTAAACCTTCAGAGAAATGCCAGTAATTATACAGAAAAGGCGGACCCACAGACCAAACAGCCTGAAGCTATCGAACCCCGCACCCTCGAGAACCTTCGGAGGCAGGGAATTTCTCGCAGGTAAACGTAAGAATTTAAATATGTTTCCGTGTGAATCGTAGTCGATGCATTTTTGCTAATGACGTTCAAACCAAGATGTCAGCTCCACTTGCTTTTCTGCCAAGGTAAAATTTTAAACCATGAAATCACTTGCCAAGCCTACAACCCTGTGATCATATGTGAATACACAGAATACATATGTTGCTGACGATTTCACCAGACTCTCAATGCTAACCTGCCTTTAGGCATTTAGTAGTGAAATGAGGGATAGATAAAGTGAAATAAGGAGAAACGATGCACATTTGCCAGTGCATTTAGAATCTGCACAATTTTGCAAATGTGCTTTGGATTACTTATTGGTACCACTTTTGGGTAAAGCAGATAGAAGCAAGTATTTGGGTAGAACGTTTTACACGCATACGCATTTCACCATTTAATTTAGCCCTCACAAAATGATTTTTATTTCTTTTTAAACTTTTAAGAACATGTGATTTAAAGAAGAAGAGTAGAGCACTGTATAACCTAGAAAATGCCAGCGTAGAGGGGCCCAAGTGGCTCGGTCGGTTAAGTGTCCCATTTCGGCTCAGGTCATGATGTCCTAGTTTGGGGGTTCGAGCCCCGCGTCGGGCGCTGTGCTGACAGCTCGGAGCCTGGAGCCTGCTTTGGATTCCGTGTCTCCCTCTCTCTGCCCCTCCCCCACTCATAGTCTGTCTCTGTCTCTAAAAAATGAATAAACCTTAAAAAAAATTTAAAAAAAATAAAAAAGGAGGAGGAACTGAGGCCACGATAGTGTTTGATCGCTTTCCCCCATGTCACATCTGGTGAGACCAGTGTTGGGACTGGTTCCCAAGTCTGCCTGTCCCCCCAAATCTATACTTTGAGCTGCACTGCTAGACGGATGTTTCTACTTTTAGCTCATTCCCTTACAACCACGTTACTGTTTTCTTTCTACTGTGGCTGAAGAATCTGATTAGCGCTGACACACGAAAAGGAGGAAGAAGCTGTTTTCCGGATCAAAAAGTGGATTAGAGATCATAAAAGTCAGATTGTAGGAAAGAGGCAGCGACTCATCAAATTCTCTTGCTCCGTTTGTCAATTCCTTTGGGCACAGAGTTTGCTATGTTGATAACCACAAGTCACTTCCAAAAGTGACATTCGAGGTAGAGGGAAGCATTCCCTCAAGCCACTGACAATTGAGTGCTGTCATTACACGGTACATCGTGGGCCTGTACAGAGAGTGGACAAAATACTCTGAGGTTTCAAATGATCTTCTGCTCGCGTTGGTTGTAGCCAAAGGGTTGAAAAGAAAAATTGCACCATTGTAGCCAGAAGGGCCTTCCTTCCTCTGCTCCCCAAGCTGGAGGTCCTGCTGTTGGAGGCTTGGCATGACCAGTCGCCTGCCAGTTGCTTGTCTGAAGGTTGCTGGGAGTTGATGAAGGAGGAGAAAAGAGCAGGAACAAAATCTGAGCTCCTTATCCTTACTCTTTAATATTTATGTCTGAGGATATTACTTCCCTCTCCCTTCCCCCATACTCCATGTTCTAGACTTATCACAATGAAACCCAGAGGGATTTCTGGATACTTTAATTTTTTTTTAATGTTTATTTATTTTTGAGACAGAGAGAGACAGAGCATAAACGGGGGAGGGTCAGAGAGAGAGGGAGGACACAGAATCCGAAACAGGCTCCAGGCTCTGAGCTGTCAGCACAGAGCCCGACGCGGGGCTCGAACTCATGGACCGTGAGATCATGACCTGAGCTGAAGTTGGCCGCTTAACCGACTGAGCCACCCAGGCACCCCTCTGGATACTTTATAGGCTGAATTGTGTCCCCAGTTTCCGATTAATATGTCCAGTACCTTATTTTGTGACTGAATTTGGAGACAGTCTTTAAAGCGGTAATTAAAGTAAAATAAGGTCATTAGAGTGGGCCCTAATATGACTGAAGTGCTTATAAGAAGAGATTAGAACACAGACAGGTACAGAGAAAAGACTGTGTGAAGACACAGGGGAAGGATGGCCATCTACAACCCATGATGAAAGGCCTCAGAAGAAACCAACCCTGAGGACATCTAGATATTGAACTTTTAGCTTCCAGAACGGCGAGAAAGAAATTTCTGCTCCTTAGGCCGCTGTCTCTGGCATTTTGTGATGGTGGCCCCAGCAGATTAACACAATATATGAAAACTGACCATCTTCTAGACTTACAGTGAACCTCAGGGAGATTTCTGGATGCCATTTTCAAAGAGCTCAGTTATGATGTGAGTCTCTGTTCAAGATAATCCTTCTAATTGCTAAGGCAAGAAATTTTATTCTTCTTTAAAAAGTTTTAAAAAATATATTTATTTATTTTTGAGAGATGGAGAGTGACAGAGCATGAGCAGGAGAGGGGCAGAGAGAGAGACACACACACAGAATCGGAAGCAGGCTCCAGGCTCTGAGCTGTCAGCACAGAGCCTAACATGGGGCTAGAGCTCACAAACTGTGAGATCATGACCTGAGCTGAAGTTGGACACTTAACCACCTGAGCCACACAGGTGCCCTGAATAATTTCATCCTTTAAGGAATGGTAGCCATACTCTATCCTGGGTGGTCAAGCCCCAACTGGAAGAAGGCATTCACTTTTGGGTACCACACGTTAAGGGAGATACAGTCAAGGGGCGCTTATTAAAAATGGCGGTTATCTCAATAGCGAAAGAGGCAAAGTCCATGTTTATTCTTCCAAATTTGAGATGTTTGTTCTGGAAAGGAAATGGCTCATGAGGTGGGGATTTGCCTTCTTTAAGCATTTAAGTACTTAAAATATTTGCTTCTATTATTAGATACTTCAAAAAAAAGCGCAGACCCTGGAGGAAATTGCCTTTGTCTGAATCTGGTACTTACCACCTTCCTGACTTTGGGCTGTGTGTCAGGGGTCCCGATGTTGGCTTTCTTCCAGACTGTCCATGTGAGTCTTCCAGGGACACAGCAGAAGCCTCTGCCTGCACATGTCTCTGCTCTGGATCTTCTGGTTCCCTTCTCTTCTCTGACGCTTCCGGTTCCCGACTTGTGCAGAGGCCACTCCTTCAGGAGACCCAAGCTTCTTGCTGTTGGATTTCTGCTTTACAGCTTGCCGTCGGGGGGCAACGGCAAAGAGCTCAAGCTTGGTTATTTTCCATAACGTGTCCTGGAATCCTTTGCAGGGCTACGTGGTGGTGCTGCAGCTGGGCAATGGGGTCCCTCTCTCCTCCCCTCGGTTTTCCTCCAGTTCTCCTAGGTCGCTGTTTGGGTAGGTAAAGGGCAGGTCAAAAAGCCTGCTGTCTAAGAAGATACTAAGCCAGGGAGTGAGATGGGAATTCTCCTTCGGAAGGAGCACCTCCAAACTCGCAACGATTTTCTTGAAGTCTTCCTCAAGAACCCTCTCACCTCCTGCTGGGCCAAAGATAGCAGGCCTTTATTCCATCCCTTCCCACTCCTGGGGGTGGTGGTGTTGGCGGGATAGCTATGGGAAGGCAGATTCTACCTCCCCTGGCAACAGTGTCTGAATGCTTTCTAGTTTAGAATATGAGGTCACGGTGCCTCTTTGTTTCCTATATTTGGGCCCCAGGATAACAAAAGTCCTACTTAACATCTTGTCACATTTCTCTGACCCCTTCCTCTCTACATCCCGGAATAACCTATGGTTTCTTGCCAGGTCCATTGACTTCAAGTGTGAGAACAGAAGGATCATAACGATGTAAATCCTTTGGGCAATCCATCAAGACCGTGCGGGGGACCAAGAGGGCATACAGCTGGTGCCCCTGTGGCCGTGGCAGCGTGCCTCTCTCTGTATTAGATCTTCTTTGGTTTCTTGCACATGCCCTTGCCTTGTTCTTTAATATTATTAGTATTATTCAGTATAGTTCACATGCAGTGTTATGCTTAGTTTCAGTTGTATCATGTAGTGATTCAACAAGTGCATACGTTTCTCAGTGCTGCTCATCAAGACAAGTGTATTCTTAATCTCCTTTATGTCACCATCCTGCCACCCACCTCCTCTCTGGCAGCCAGCTACCAGTGTGTTCTCTGTATTTAAGAGTCTGGGGTGTTTTGTTTTGTTTCTCTCTTTTTTCTTTGTTTGTTCATTTGTTTTGTTTCTTAAATGCCACATATTAGTGAAATCATATGGTATTTGTCTTTCTCTGACACACTTATTTCGCTTAGCATGATACCCTCCAGATCATCCATATTGCTGCAAAGGGCAAGATTTCATTCTTCCTTATGGCTGAGTAGTACTCCATTGTATATGTGTGTGTGTGTGTGTGTGTGTGTGTGTGTGTGTGTATATATCCTTCACACCACATCTTCTTTGTCCATTCATCTGTGGATGGACACTTGTGTTGCTTCTCTATGCTGACTATTATAAATGGGTCTGCAACAAACAGGGATGGATATATCTTTTCAATATGAGCCACCCTTTTAAGATATATCTGCTGGCAATAAATTCTCTAGTTTTTGCTCCATTTGAGAATGTCTCAGTTTCTCCTTCATTCCTTGAGGATGTTTCCTGTCGCGACCAGGCTCAACAACACCGAGGTCAGGGTCCTGAGGGTAGGGGAATGCAAGAAAAAAGAGAGAAGAGAAAGTTTGGGAACAGGAGGGTCCCCTGGGCTGATGGCCCAAGTGACGGCTTTATTGTTGCTGTACACAATCTTTTATAATATAAGACTCTTATGGATCAGGTCATTCTAAGAATAATCAGGTTTCACATAATCGCTGCCAACCAAAACATTTAGTTCTGTGTTCCTTGTGCATTTTCTAGACGGGTCACAACAAGACCTTGTTGATAAGATGCTAGCAAAACACAATTCCCCATGTTTGTTTCTATCTGACTCGGGGTAGAAAAAGGGAGGTAGCATTACTGCCAACACCTGCAGACCACAGGCTTCAGGAATTAACTTCTCAGCCTTGACAAGGCTTTGTATGCCCTTGAAAGTGGGGGGAATGGGAGGGGGAACCACCAGGTTGGCTTGAGGTCCACAGGGAACGTTGCTCGCCCCGGTCTCAGCCTGGCACCGGGGCCGGCCTCCCACATGAATGGGAGGGGGAACCACCGGGTTGGCTGAGTCAACAGGGAACATTGCTCGACCCGGTCTCAGCCTGGCACTGGGGCCTGGCCCCCACAGTTTCCCTGCATACAGGATATAGATTGGCCATTCTTTTCCATCAGGGCTTTGGGAAATGACATAGTGATGTTCGATCTTCCATGCCGAAGTAATCCTGCACCGCTTCTGGGCCCCATGTGTGCGGTTGTTCTCAGACTTAGGGACTGGGTCCCCATCGGGAGAGAGCCTTAGCTAGGGTTAGGTTTTGGTTCCAGGGACGTCTCCAGGGGCTGAAGCGACACCAGTACCGTGCTCTCCCTGAAGGGCTGAAGTGAGTTGCTAGAGTTGCTTTCTATTAGCCACTTCCGTCTGGCCTCCATGACCTCTGAGGAATTCATGGTCATTCACGTTATTTTTCCCCTGCACTAAGGGGTCCTTTTCTCTCTTGCTGCTTTAGAGAGTTTCATTTTTGTCTTTAGTTTCAGAAGCTTAATCATGATGCCTCTTGACATAGTTTTCTTTGGATTTATCCTATTTGGAGTTCACTCAGCTCTTGACTGTAGATTTATGTTTTTGTTGAATTATTGAGAACTTTTTCAGCCCCACCCTTTTTCTTCTCTCCTTCTGAGATAAGAGGACAGTTGTTCATTCAGCCTGTTTTCCTTCTTTTGTTCTGATTAGAATAGTTCCTATTTTTTCACTTTTCAGTGCACCGATGCCTTCCTCTGCCCCCTCCTTTCTGTTATTGAGCCCTCAACTAAGCTTTTCATTCCAGCTACTGTACTTATATCAGATCTGAAAGTCCCACTTGGTCCTTTTTCTTTGCTGAGGCTTTCTGTTTTTCAGTTGTTTCAAGTGTTCTGCGATTGGCCACTGAGCTGTTTTTAACATTGCTGCTTTTATCTTTGTAAGATAATTCTACTATCTCTGTCTTTTTGGCGTTGGCTTTCATTTATTGTCTTTCATTGTTTCAGTTTGAGATTTTCTTGGTTCTTGGTATGAAAGTAATTTTCTATTGAAGCTTGACTTTTTTTTTTTCTTCCTATTACATAATGAGTCTCTGGATATTATTTAAATGCTGCTAGGTGGAGGTGGAAGTCTGTTGCCCCACTTGGCCTCCATGACACCAAAGCGGGTGGGGGGGTCTCCTGGTTACCGCTGAGTGGGGTAGGAGTTGTGTTGCCTATGTGGTCTCCACTGACGTCCCCAGAGAAGGTGGCCTATTACCTCTGGGTGATGGTAAAAATCTTGACTCCTCGCTAGGCCTCCTCTGACGCTATCCCAGGGAAGAGGAAGGTGCTATGCTATTGCTGGGTGGAAGTGAAGGCCAAGCCTCTCCCATGTGATGTCTGGTGACCATTACCAAGAGCTGTCACGAAAGCCCTGGTTTCTATACCCCGTTTGCTCTTTCTACTAAGGCACGTTCATCCATTGTGAAATTTTACAATTTGTAAGAAGTCATAGCTTTCGTTTGCTCTTTCTCTAAGACTAAGTTTTCGTGGGATTTTGATCCTCAAAATTTACCCCCCCTCCATCTTATACTATTTGGGGTAAAGAAGCAGTTGGCTCTTTCAACTCTTTCCCCTTCCTTTCTGCTCGTAAACTGGTTGTTTCTGAGCTTCTGTTCTCATGTAATATTGTGCCATATCTAGTCAAAGCACTTTATCCATACTACTAAAATGGTTTCCAATGTCTTCCCTAGAAGTGCAAGTTCCTTCTATACACAATCCACCCCTAAAGTTTTCTCAGTTTCACCAGAACTTTTCACTACGTGATAGGGCCTCCGGCCTTCTGACTGCTAAGCCTTTGCCATACCCCCTTGGGACGCTTGTGAGAGCAACTTTCAGCTCTTGCTACCAATATTTTTATCGCTGAGGCTACAGTTGGTTATGCTGTAATACAAGCACCCTGAAATTCAGTGGCTTAACACAGCCAAGGTTTCTTTCCTTACAATCTGCTTTGAGTTTCTTTTGGTGGCTTTAAGGCCGTGGACCTCCACACATCGGGTCAGCTTTCAAGATCTTTTGATGTGTGGCATCTCTACCTCACGATGAACATTCTTCCATGGCCAGCACCGCAGGAGAACAGAGGGCACAGAGGGCTCTGCCCCCGCTCCTTAGTGCTACAGCCCAATATGTGTAGATACGCCTGTTTTTACTTCAAATGGATCATCTGACGGAACTATCGCTCACCGCCTAGACGGCAGGGGCCTGGGAAGCACACTTTCTCCCCGCATCCAAGGGGGGGAAGAGAACTGGATGTGGTGGGCATTGAGGAGAGCAAGCAGGGGGTGGTGACCATGGTAGTGCCTGCCCCTGACAGGCGTTCTGCTGAACTCGATTGTGAATCCAAAGCTAAACAAAACTTCATCTTCAGTAACTGGGGTCTTTTGCTCCACAATTTAAACTAGCAATACAGAGCAAGTGAGGACAATTTGAAATGTCTTTGAATCTCGAACTATGCTCGATCTAGGCTCGAACTATGCTTTGAATCTCGAACTCAGGGTCGATCACCACAGCACATGAAAGTCTAACGGTGCCTTTGTGCGGCAACCGCATGCCGCGTAAGGACCCTAATATCTGAATCTCTGAGCATTCTGAAAGGGCTGTCGTGGGACAGATCTTACTAGTTACTTATTATTGTCATCTTTTTTTTTTTTTCCTCACTATTCCATGCCTTCTCTCAGATCAGGAAGCTTTAAAAAAAGTTTACAGTTTGATAATCTTTCCAAACCGTGTACATTGATGGTAGGAATCAGTGATGTGAATACTCCAGAAATCATCGTTTTAGCATTGGAATGCATGATTCTTTTCCCGGCAGCATTTTAGGGTACATGGCTTCTTTTATTTAAGTTGATATAACATATTTCATGGGACCATTAGCGTTAGAAGAAATAGAAAAGACATTTCGTCTCACGTCACATACGTTGCCATTCCTGCGGTATACACTAATTGAACACAGAAAAGTGTGGCTGGTACTTTAGAGAAAACTGCCCAAGAAAGTAAAATCGACCACTGATCATCCGTGATTGTTCACACCTTAGAGAAGATGATGCTGTCGGTCCTTCTATGACGATGTGACTGATGACCAACGAAAGAGTATCGTGCAACAGTGTTGGCTGGAGGGTAACCAGTAGTGGGGATAGATGGCCACTTTAATCTGTACTCTCTTATTTTATTAGTTATAGTCCTACCTAACTCCCAAATTTTTGAGGTGGGGAACTTCCGCTTCTGACCATTGACACAGTATGTGACTAGCCCTCTTGCTAGAAGTATCTATAAAATTGGACACCTATTTTCAAGGCTTTGGACAATGGAAATACACGGCTAATCGGACACAAGGGAAACACATGAGGGGAACCCCCCCCCATCATCATTTCCTCCAGGACTCTGCGAGGGGCAGCGTACCATAACATGAGAGGCCAAGGGGAGCTCAGTAGTCTGCCAGGGCTGGGCAGCAGCCCCTCTGAGGCAGGGAACAGGGTCAACAAACGGGTTGCTACCCCAGGTGACCTTGCGCTGGTGTTGTCTCTAACAGATTTTCTCCAAAATCACCTCCAAGATTTTGTGTTTTTCTAGGCACTTTAAATCTGTGAGACCTTAAATCAACATGACTGTATTTCAGAGTTTTAGGTTTTCTCTCTCCCTCGGCCTGCTGAGTAACGCTTTAATGACACGTATTAGTCACATCCCTGAAATTGTTTATCAGACACTAGGTGTCCATTCAGTTTCCAAATAAAAGGTCACCTTTTCCTGGGCGATACCCTCCCTGGACACAATTTTATAAGCATAAGTTGTTGCTTGTTAAAATATGCTAAGATACCAAACTACTGATAAAAGTAAAGAATAAATGCTCCTTTTTAAAAAAATACAATCTATTGACAATTGGTTTCCATTACAACACCCAGTGCTCATGCCAACAAGTGCCCTCCTCAAAGCCCATCACCCACTATATAAAAAATAAAAGTTTTATTTTAAAAAATGGCATTTAAAAAGTATTTCTCTACTCTTCTATCAGATGTTCATATTTATCAGAACTTACCCACCTATTTTTCTCTTTATTCATTTATTGTTCTTATTTTTACAAGTTGCCACTCCTTTATTTCATGCTTATTTATTCTTTCTACTGCTTTCGGGTTAGTTTTTTCCCAACAACTACAGAAATGAAGCCATTTTGCCCTCTTAGCTGACTACCAGAATCATTTCCGAGGCTTATAAAAATACAGATTCTTGGGATCTCTCAGGTCCAGTGAAACAGAATCCTCATGGAGAATTCTCAAAATATATTTTATTTTATTTTATTTTTTATTTTTTAAAAATTTTTAATGTTTGTTTATTTTTGAGAGAGAGAGACACAGAGTGCAAGCAGAGGAGGGGCAGAGAGAGAGAGAGGGAGACACAGAATCCGAAGCAGGCTCCAGGCTCTGAGCTGTCAGCACAGAGCCCGATGCAGGGCTCAAACTCACGACCCGGGATAACGTGACCTGAGCCAAAGTCGGAATGCTCAACCGACTGAGCCACCCATGCGCCCCTCAAAATATATTTTAAATAATCCCATAGCTGAATGATATCATCCATCAAGTGTGGAAAGCTGATAGAAGTCAAAGTTGGTCTTATGGAATTATTGGTTAAACATCTGCAAAGCTTCCTTACCTTCCGCAATCATCATCAAGCTCGGCATGTGGACCTGGGAGCCATTGTATGATCTAATTATAACATAATTTATCTATCTATCTATCAGATTAATTGATGAAACATGTTATAAACATCTACATTTATTTGCTTTATTACCTGAATGTTGCTTCCTGGAAAGTTATAACAAAACAGTCTTTTATGAGAGAATCCGTATTATTTTCTTATTTATGATATAACCTAATAGCATCTGACCATAATCTTCAACTTTTGCACCTGCCCTTAGAGAAGAAAGATCTGTGCTATACATTGAATATTTTTGTCCCTCCAAAATCTGTATGTTGAAACCTAATCCCCAAAATTGATGGTGTTTGGAGATGGGGACTTTGGGAGGTGATTTGGAGATGATTAGGGTGGGGTTAGTGCCCTTATTGAACAACTCCTAGCCTTGTTCTAAGCTGTTATGGTCACAAGAGTAAACGAAAGAGGTAGAAGGCCCTGCCTTCAGAGAGCTCACGCCACCAGTGTTTCCATTTCTTACCTACTGAACTGTGTAACTCAAAGAGAAGAAAAGAATAAGCCCATTTTGAATGAGAAGCTCATTTAATCGGTTTGCCTTAGAACAAGTTTATATTTTCTTTAGGTGACAAGAATAAGTATAATCTAAAAAATAATTGCAGTGAAAATAAATCAAGAGAAATTTGGCTTCCATCTCACGAAACCATTTAAGTAGATTTAAATGATTTTCCTGACAATGTGGATTACGTAACACCAAATTGGTAATAAAGAAGTAAGACAAAATCTCTGCTCACAAATGCCTTCAGAAATTTTGCTAAGAAATTCGGGCAAAAGCCTTAATTTCTTCCTCCTGTAATAGGGTATATGAAATCAGATGTTTTCATCAAAATTTTAATAAGGCAAATCTTAAGCATCAAATTACTAGCTCTATTCATACTCATCCTATTTCTTCCCTGAATTTTCATTGACTCTATACTTGACAAACATTAAAAGTTATGTTGACTAAAAGTAAAGTAAGAAATCTTAGATGTTGCAATCGTTCTCCAAAGCATAGAAGCTATAGAAACTTCTAGATCCAAATTAGGATCTAGTTAAATTTGTCTTTAAAAAATGTGGATGTCAAATAACCATTTTCTTTGTGAACCATGAAGGCGGAACCTTGTGTAGGCTTCTGGAGCAATTATATGGATGCATCAGAAAGCAAAGGGTTGCCTGGGTGGCTCAGGCGGTTAAGCTCTGACTTCGGCTCAGGTCACGATCTCTCGGTTTGCGAGTTCGAGCCTTGCGTTGGGCTCTGTGCTGACGGCTCAGAGCCTGAAGCCTGATTCAGATTCTGTGTCTCCCTCTTTCTCTGCCCCTCGCCTGCTCACCCTCTGTCTCTCTCTCTCTCTCTCTCAAAAATAAACATTCAAAAAAATTTTTTTTAAAAAGAGAGAAAGCAGAAGAGAAGCTTTGTTTGAAAAGCTTGCAGTTGCACTATCAGGTTTAAAGAATCTGTGTAGAATTGGAATTATTTCCTCAGAGAGTTCTCCACCTACATTGAAAGAGCTACCATTTCCAAAGCTTCTTCATAAGAATCCCCATAATATGTGCCTTATGGGAATTTTAGTGTGTAGACAGAATTAAATATATATAATATTTATAAATATATACTATAAATGTATTTGATATTGTTATAGGTGCCTTGTATTGTACTGCAACTTTTTGTACAACTTGGAAATGAGAGAAAGCATACGTTACAAAAATAGTATTTGCTACTAGTGAGATAAAATGGCAATTTAATGAGAAAATAAGTGTTGTTAATTTCACCTCATTGAAGTTTTAATAGTAGATTGCAGGCAGGAAACAGTTGGATTTTATTCTGTCGTGTTCTTTATATGTATTCTAATTGGTATACCATAATAAAGAGAACCGTAATACCCGGGTGTAATAGCTTTCTCATAATTGCTGAGGGCTTTTTATACAATTAAATTCGCATCTATTGAGTACTTAGCACAGACAATGCACAAAGCGATAGGCCAAAGTAACCCTTTTCTTGGAAGCGTTTCACCACTAGGGTTTCAGACCTGTCCTCATTTTAGGCTGATTAGGAGCCTGTGTACATGGACTTGGTTAATTTGTGCAACAGAAGTAGGTGATGGGGAAAAGGGCAAAAAATTTCTTAGTGCATGACACAAATCAGTTTCAAATCTTCCATAATGTTATGCTTTTTTGTGTGTGGAAAGATTCCTATAGGTGAATAGGTGATTTATGAACTAAACTCTCCTTTTAAATTCAGTCTTCACTGTGTAAATATGCTGAACTGAATATATCCTAAAATTTTCAGAAGAATATAGTTTAGAGTCTCATATCAATAATCAGGTAATATGCATACTTTGTCTAGTTGATAATCTTTTCCATGGTACTATCTAAGCATGCAATAAATATAAATATATATAAATATAAAATAAATATAATATAAATATTTATTATATTATATTTTATAAATATATATATAAATATAAAATATAAATATAAAAATATATATAAATATAAAATGTGATTCATAGATAGTTTACAATTCCTTCATTATGTGACCATTGGTTTTTTAATAAAAGAATTAAATAAACATAAATTCTTTACTACTCAGGAAGAGCCCGAAGAACATGGAATCTAGGCTTAAAAAATTGAAAATGTAAAAGTGAAAAAGAAAAGGTGCAAAGTTAAAAATTGTAAAGAGCATAAACATTGTTTATTTCATTGTAGTAGCCCTAATTTCCTACTGATGGCTATTATTTTATGCCTGGTCAATATAATATACAACATATTATGACTTACGTAATCTAGGGAGAAAAATATAATTGCTTAGATAATGGGACTGTAGAATAACTTTTTGTTTATCACCTTTTTGAGTATAAGGATCGAATAAATTTATTATTGTGGCATTCAACACTAGAATAGAAACTGGTAGAAAGATGTAGAAGAGAGGACGTAACATGCCTGAACCCTCTTTCAGCCCAAGCTAGTTTACAACATTAACATTTCTGAACCAAAGCTAGTTTACAACACTAATTTTAAAATAAGGATTCTAGTTATTTTTCCTTTAATAGAAATAGAAAGACTGGCTTAGATCATTTTTGTCCAGAATGTTTCTTCACTCTCACGAGTATAGTCTGTTTTTTGACTGAGCATGGATATTGGTAATTTTCTCTATATATGACTTAATAGTGGATGTATTACCCAGACAACTTTGCAATTCATTTAAGAATTGCATAAAATGCAATTATATTGCATAAATTACATACATTGCATAAATTGCAATTGCAATTGTATTAGGTTGCCGGTGATAATTTAGTTAAGGAGCAAATAATTAAAGTTCCTTTTGGAATTGGTTTTATCATCTATGTTACCTTTGCTCTTCAAGGAAGGAAGATCTTCCTTTAAGAACACCAAACAGAAAACCAAATATCTAAGACTATCTTACACAACAAGATAAATTACCCCAATTGGGGATACTTCTGTATAGATAGCTCAGATAATTGTCAACCTGATGTCCTTTCTCTGATACTTGTAAAATTCACTTCCAGTCTGACCTGGCTATTCAACAATACCAGTTGGTTGGATCCTCCTGGATTCAAACGTATATGGGTCCTTCAAAGATGTGCACTAATCTCATTACTATTAAAATATTCACTTATATTTTCTTTTTATTTCTTTATGACATTGGTGTTCATATTGACTTTTCGATCTATCTTTTTTAAAAATACAATTTGCAAAATATTTATTGAAATCATAATGGGAAATGGCACCCTTTGGGCATTTGGGTTTAGCTTTTCTTGATTATGAACTTAATTGTATAAAATTATGAGATCACAAATATTTTTCTAAGTATTCTTTAGACTGTGGTACATTTTATTTCTGAATTTAGCATTGATGTGTGTGGTCAAATTGATCATTTCATCTACATCCTGGATGTAGAATTTTATATATCTTTGAAATAACAATAGATATTAGGAAGACAGGATAGATCTAAATGTCAGTCTCTTTCATTGATTTTGCCTTGTGCATGGTGAGAACTTTTGATCTGTGCACTAAGATATTTTGAGCTTGACAATTGCTTTTCTAATCTATCCTGAATTGTGTGATAGATGGTGTGAGGTAAGGATCCAGCCATTTTTGGGGAATTATTTGAGAAGGGTCAAACAACCTATGGTAAACACTATCCATGTTTATAATGATAAAGATGGCAATGAAAGTACATTAAATATATATATTTACTAATGGTAAGTGTAAGCAAATAAGCGTCATATGACACCGGGGATGTGGTCTTTATTGTCAGTCTGTCTTTATTAAAGATCTCTTCAGCCATTGGTGCTTAACAATCAAGGTCTTTGTGCTATTTCTGCTTTGAAGCTGTACGTTACACTTTTATTTAGGACCTCTCTGACGTCCTTTATACCAGCTTAGTATACAGGGCAAGGATTCCATGGATAATTGTCAACGTGAGGTCTGGAAACTGTTGGCAATTATTGCTGTAATTCCTGTTTCATTGATTAATTTAAAAGACGTGAACTGAATTCCTTACTAGGTGCTCTTAAGAGGATATGCTACTTGCTCTCAAGGAATTTACAGTCTGGTCAGAAAGCCAGGAATGTCAACGAGGAACATTACACATACAATCAAAGGCGTCAGAGAAGAAACAGTGGGAGAGAGATCAGGACCTATTCTTGCTAAAGCAGTAACATCTTAAGTCTTGCACATTTATCTGTCGTACTACCCAATACATTCATTTGTTTACTTATCATTTACTCAGCATATGGTTTTTAGGAGATGTCATGGGGAAATTACACCTTAGAAACAACAGGCATATTTCTCATTTTACACATACGTCTTACTTTCTTCTAACTTGTATTTCAAATGTTGCCTGTGCTACTTTAACCTATTTTGGTAGTTTTCACTCATAATTTGGGAAAAGTGGAGTATTCATATTTATTTAGGTATGGCAAACAAAATATTTGATATTTGTTTTTCAAATATATCAACCTAAAATTTGTAGAATTATCTTAATTTCAGAGCAAAGGAAGTTAGAAGAGAAAAAAGGAGAGAAAATCCACGGGATTATTATGTTAATTTTCTCTACTAAATTTTGAATGGCCATATTTCACGAGGCTCTTGAGATTCCCATGGTAAAAGAAAGACAGAAATACCATGCAATGTCTTCTGTTCATCTCCTCAGACCCCCATCCCACCTTGTCCCCTCCTGCTGCAGGGTGTCTGGGTTCAGGAGACTGAGGGCTGTCACAGCCTCCTTTGCGTTTAGCTTCCCGCTCAGTTGGGCCAATGGGATACTCTACAGGAAGTCAGAGGACAGGAAAGGAATGAGGGGTGTACTGGTGGCTCTTCCCTGTGAAACAAGGAAATTCCACCGCATCTTCCTACCGAGCGTGTCCCTGTCAAGTAGCCCTGACCCACAAGGCTCCTCACTCTGTGTTCCAGAAACTGCTCTCTTGTTTCACTATTTCAGGCCAGTAGGAGGAAATGCCTCCTCCACTGCTGCTAGGTGTTTGAAACACTTTTTCTTATTTCTTACTTATTTTTATACCTTTCATTCCCCTTTATTAAGATGTCTCAAATTTGATTTTCTTCTCAGAGTTTAGGACTTCTCATTTGTCCCAAAGTTGCCGCAACAAAAATCTTGACAACACATTCTGCTTTCCTTTACACCCCTCAATGCAAAAACAAAAACAGAAGCAAAACTATTTGTAGGAAAAAAATAGTTTTGTACAAGGCAAGAAACAATATAAATTCAAAAAGATTTTGGAAAGGGTAAGGATTAGCTCTATCACTCATCTTTTTAACAAGTTTATGTGACTAGTCAAAACCAACAGGGTGTCTCCCTTGAAATGTTATTTATACAACTATCCAAGCAGACCACAGGACTGTATACTGTCTTGGAATGTCCTCAGAAGGCTCTGTCATTGGTCAGGTAACAGAGTCCCCAGAGTCCTTTTCTTTCAAACAGAAGAGGGAAGAGAAAGACGGATGGAAGAAACTATTCAAATTTTGTCTTCTTTCTTTGTAGCTTGTGGTCGCCCTCTCCCCGTCTGTGCCCTCGCCCTCCAAAGCCTTCCCAGTCTCTGCCACTAAATCCACCTCAGCCTCATCTGCTACGACCTCGACCTCCAAAGCCACCTCAGCCTCTACCTTGAGCCTTAGGCTTGGCCCAGTCCAAAGTAGCTTTGTTTCCATCAATTTCACCATCTTCCATGGCCTCCTTGGTGTTTTGGCGTCTTCCTCACAGTTGAAGTCTCCAAAACCAAACCCTTTGAAGGACCCAGTCTCCTGGTGACAATCCTTGCCTGAACAGAGCCATCGAACGACTCTTTTAATGTCTCTTCTGTGGTATCCTCAGACAGAGGATTTGATTACGTCTGGTATTAGAACACTAAAGTGTGTCAAATATCCCAGAATGGGGACTGTCTAAAGTATAACTTGAGCAATCTGGAAGTTTGGACAGCTGCATTTCTTAGACTTAAAGCATTTCAAGTTGAAAGAATAGGCTAATTATAACGAAGACATTCTATTTCCTTAGAACGACGGTCTCATTACAATTCATGTGCCAGGGTTTATGTTTTAACTTCATTTTAATTAGAAATAAATTTAATTATTTAGAAACGTTGCTAGGAAGATTGTAAATATGAATGGAAAAGGTTATTTCCCATTGTGTTAACATGGGTAAATACAAAATTGACCCATTTGGAATATCTGACACTCAGTAAATACTGAGTAAACAAATGAATGATTTGTGTTACAGAAGTACATATTCTAACTTTTAAGTGAATGTATCAACGAAAGCAAAACATCTTTAGAAAATTAAATTTCATCAGAGAATTGAAAACTAACATAATTTTTTAAATAAGCCAACATCACCTGCAGATAAGCTGTCATCTCTGGTCTGAATTGAAAAGAATACAGACAGCTTAGTTGGGAAAGAGAAGGAAATAGAATAGCTCTAGGTTTTCTGTGTCATCCCTTGCTTTATCACAGATTAACAGGAAGCAAGCTAGAGTCAAGATGTTTGCCATGTTACTGACATAGTACCAAGAACTACCAGAACACTATCAAGAACTGAAATTGTAAGTAATGTCTTCGTTGGTAAACGGAAGTGCTTATAGTTGGGAAAAATTATAGGCAAATTGGCCAGTTTTACTGACTCTAATTCCTATGCTTTACTACATAATCAATATGTTGTTTTAATTCCAAAAGTTTTCCTTTGTGTTATGTATTTATAAAGATCTCTGGATATCACATTTTGTTTCCTGGTCTTTTATGACAATAGCTTAAAGGGAAATGCAGTCTGGAAGAGTGATTAGGAGCAAGGGCCCTGACACCAAATGGTCTCGTTCTGAACTCTCTCTGATCTATTTACCACTCTGTGACCTTCAACAAGTGACACATTCTCCATGCCTCAGTTTCCTCTGGAGGATGGGGATGGCAATAACGGCACCAAGCCAAGAATTAGAAAAGTTGAGATGGATAAACCACTTAAAACAACACCTTTGCAGAGTGCCTGGGGGGCTCCGTTAAGCGTCGACTCTTGATTTTGGCTCAGGTTACAATCTCGCAGCTCATGAGATCAGGCTCCATGCTGTCAGCTTGGGGTTCTGTCTCACTCTGTCTTTCTGCCCCTCCCCTCTTCTCTCAAAATAATAAATTGAAAACAAAACAAAACCCGCAAGAAACAGGGCCATTAAATTACCTTTCTCAGAAGTGATTGTTCTGCGGGTCCTGTCTCCAAGCTCGGCCATTTTCCTTTTGTCTACAACGGGGAGTGAAATGAAAGCATCCATCTTGATTTCAGTAGACAAAAAAGGTCAGACTTCTTGGACCATTTCCTTGACATGAGCTAGTCTTGAAACAGGACAAAGTTTAGGGAAAAAAATTTCTTACAGGAAACTTTGATTTAGTTTCCCGAGGACATCTACAGTGTGGGTGAGAGATGATGGGAGGTCCCCACTCACATAATGTTTTTCCTCAATAATACCACTGATGTGGCTTTGGTTTTTCAGAGTACTTCTGCGTACTTCTAGTACCCGTGTGGTCGTATAACAACGTGCTGTGGTGCTCAGACCTCCCCGGGGGCCGCCACCATCTTTGATTCTGCAGAAACTGTGCAATATTTTAAAAGTTCAAGGTTATCTGAGGAAGCACAGCACCATAACTCTTAGAGATCACAGCAAAGAGGGAGGAGGAAAAAAGGCCACATTGCTTAGAGTTGGTGAATTCTGAGTGGTAAATCACCATACGTATACAATCGTTATTACGCCATTTTCTATCTTTCCAGTTGTATGTATTCCAGAATTATATTCTAAGTACCTAAATAAAACCCTCATGAATTATCAATATTACCTCTGTGTTTCTCACATAGGGCCATAAAAGAAAGCGTATGAGAGATGATAGCCTTTAGTCTTTTATTAAAGTTCTGTGACCTTTAAGTTGTCGAAACTCAGCCTGTACGTAAATTGCCTGCAAGCCAAGATGACAGCGTTAAGCTGTAAAAATGGTCAGTTGTATACGCAACCTCGCAAATTACTAGGTTGGCCAAGACCAATGATGGAAAAACCATTAATTATGATGCACGGTCATGGCCACTTCTAACTGTATACAATAAGCCAGCACATAGTGGCTTGATTTGAGAGGCATCAGAGGCATCCTTGCTTGCAAATATTCCTCCGCTAGCCAGCTCAGTAACTGGAAATTGGAAGATTTCCTTAGGTTGAAATATCTTTGTGAAATACTTTAAACAATAAGCATTACCTGAGAAGGTTCATGATTAACTCAGCAGCATCCTTTAGTGTAGTAATTTGAGTTTATTGATTCATGCATGAAACTATTTATGAACACTTATCATATGCTTGGCATTGAAAATACAGAGGGAAGTGTTTACACTCACCTCTTTCAATCAGCACCCAGTCTAGTCAGCAACGTGGAAGGGCAACCAAACATGAGAGTCTAGAATGATGAAAGCTGTGGCGAAGATGTTCACGTGCCACTGGGGACCCAGAAGAGGGATCCCTTGACCTGTAAGGAGTTAAGTGTGGCTAACGAGTTAAGGTGTTTTAATTCTCTCTCACAGAAATCAATTCAGTTGAAAGATTTTAAACGAGGAGCAGGATAATCACATTTGCGTTTGACGGCTGTTACCCAAGCAACTAGAAAATAGTGACTGGGGCCAGCGGGCCCGTGAAGTAGAAAATAAGGAATCCAAGAAGCTACTGCTATTCTCCAGGCAAGATACGATGAAGGCCTGAAGCTGGGCTAGGTTAGTAGGAAATTAGCGGGGATTAGATTCGAGAGGTACGTAGGAGTTAGGATCAGCGGAGTTCTGGTTAGAGATTTGGGTGAGAGGGGAGGTTTCTGGCTAGTGTGACAGGATATGTACTTTGGTGCCATCATAGAGATTTGACGATCAGGTTCGAGGGATGGGGAAGGGACCAGTTAGGCTGAGTTGAAGCTGCCTGTGGCTATGCAAGAGGAGGTAAACAGTAGGCATCTGGACATAGATGCACGGACATAGCAGGAGAGATCTGGGCTGAGGGGCAGACCTGGGTGCATCGCCAATGCAAGGAAGCAGCTGGAGCCATGAGTACTGAGCCCTTTTAATGTTATATTACAAAAGAAGTGATAAAATCTGGATAGCAACATATGCTACAAAATGCAATCGCAAACACCATTTTCTAAAATATGAACACATTTTATTAGAATAGTTGAATTTATGAGGAATTCTGTTTTCTATTTTTTTAGAAAAAAAAAACTGTTGGTAGCTTAAAAACAAATAAAATGTAAGAGTTTGGGAAAGGCTGAGTGAGTATTTCCTCTATCTAACCAAAGCGTTTCTCTGATGATTTTGTTAATGGCACTGTGGCTCTTGAAGCTTAATGCTATAGTATAAAATTCCACATTTCTCTATGTTTACTCCTAATTATTCTAAGTGAGTCTGACTTAGTTAATCCTTTAAAATCTGCTATCTATTCACCCACATTCTCAGCAGTCAAGAAGGTTGACTCATCTATCACAACTTCCAATAGAAATAGCCATTTCTACATCAAGGCTATGTGTATAATGGCACGATTCATTGGAAAGACCTTACCTTTCCTCCTGGGAAGAAGTCCTGTCTCTTAGGGCTCCATGTTAAATGGGAACAATCGCTATTTTACAGAATATTGCAAGTACGGAAGTTACCGATCGTAGCTTTTAGCTATATTTGTGTGTTTCTGAGTATAATCCTGAAGCAAAAATACAACCAGCGTACCCTAAGAAGATAATTTGCTTAAAAAATTTTTTTTAATTTGAGAGAGAGAGAGAGAGAGAGCATGAGCAGAGGAGAGGAGCAGAGGGAGAGAGACAAAGCATCGTAAGCAGACTCTATGCTCAGCATGGAGCACACGTGGGGCTTGATCTCCTGACCATGAGATCATGACCTGAGCTGAAATCAGGAGTCGGATGCTTAACCAACTGAGCCACCCAGGAGGCCCGAAGATAATTTGCTTTTAATTTTGAAGTCATTTATTAAGACTTCGTTGGCTGTGTCAGGACCTTGACCGTTATAAAATATCTGTACGCTTTAAAAGGCATAATAAAATCAGAAAATAAAATTTCTAAAAATATTTCTTTACTAAAATATTCCTTACTTTGACAATTTGGAGTAGATCCACTAAGTTAAAATTTGATATGGATTATTTTTATGATATTCTCAGTACTAGGCATAGAAATTACTCTTTATTGTTTTCACTCTGAAGACATGGAATTTCATATAATTCCCAGGATAATTCTAAGGGCCTCTTGGAAAGCATCCTTAAAGTTGGATTCAGATAGGCTTTTGTTAGTTGCTACACGTTAACGCTTTCACCCTTGTAAAAATATCATCACATACAACTGCATATTCATAAAAAGCTGGAGGAGATAAATGAAATTATTCTAGTTGAAATATTATAGAGAAAAAAAATCATAAGATAAAAAATTAAAAACTGTCTATAATTAGACAATTAGAATTCGCCGTCCCTCATCCTTATTCATAAAACATATGGCTGAATTTTTTGAAACCCTGCAGTTAAAAATTAGACAGCAGAAAAATGAATAGTTGATAATTACTTGTATGTGTCATTTTCTTCTATGTTATAATGGTTGTTGAGTAAGATGGCACCAAGAAATCCTAAAAAATCACACATTTTTAAAAATGTATTTATCCAACAAATATTTATTGTAGACCTAGTCCGAACATTTTTCTGGCTAGAGGTACAAGACAAGTCCCTGCCCTCTGGGGGCTTACATTCTAATGTGCTGGATGGGCAATAAACACAAAAAACCAGCATAGAGTAGAATGTCAGGTAGAATGAAAGAGTAGGCTAAGGAGGAGAGAGAGAGAGAGAGAGAGAGAGAGAGAGAGAGAGATGTGGCCAAGTGTTAATAGAGATAGAATGTTCAGAGAAGCCTCTTTGGGAGGGGATATTGGAGCTGAACTTGAAGGAAAACGAGGGAAACCATTCCCAGGAAGAATTTGGGAAAAGCACAGTAGGGAAAGAAAATACCAAGCCCAAGTACCAAGAGAGGGACTAAGCTTGGGTGTCTGAGGACCAGCAAGGAGGCCTACAGTGGAGTGGAGTGAACCAGGTGAAGGAGATGAAGCAGGTGGTAAAAGCTACAGATGTGGAGGAGGGACCGAGGCCAGATCATGGTCTTATTGGCCATGAAGAGGGATTACATTTCAGTGTCATTATAAAAGGAAGACTGCAGAAGCCTCGGAGCAAGGGGAAGACTTTATGTGACTTACAGTGTCAAAGGATCACACTAGTGCTGTAAGATGCCGACTCAAGATTCTCAACGGTGCGTGTGTGTGTGTGTGTGTGTGTGCAAATTTGGGGGTAGAGAGAATCAAACCGAGACGTATATGTGTTGAGTTTGAAGGGCCTGTTGGACATCCAAAGAAGGGTGTTGAAGAAGCTGACTAGAGAGTCTCCAATCTAAGAGTGAGACCTGGAGATGGAAAAGAGAGGTGACCTGGGAAACCATGGGACTGGATAATGTCACATAGGGAGTGATTGGTAGGTGGGGAAGAATGACAACTAGCACGTGAGGGAATCTGACACTGAGGCTCAGGTATGAGGAGGCTAAGACAGCGGGTGGTACACGGTCCAAGAGAAGAAAACGTTTCAAGAAGGAAGTAGGGGTCAACAGTGTCAGATCACCATGGAAACGTGCATTACCAAAAGCTGTTTGATCACATTTCTTTTTTCCGTCAGTTCTGAAAATCAAATGCACAAGCGTCAGAAGAGAAGTTTCTTTACATTTTAAAACAAGTATATTATTAAATCGGGAAGGTCATGAAGTGGAGTAAATTAAAAGTGGGGCTACTGAACCGTAGAGATATGGAGACGAAGGGGAATGGGGGAGGGAAGAGATATAGCCAAACTAAACACTACAATAGGACTACGTGACAAATGGTAAGGAAAAGGGCTATTTATTTATTATTTATTAAAATTTTTTTTTTTTAACACTTATTTATTTTTGAGACAGAGAGAGACAGAGCATGAACGGGGGAGCGTCAGAGAGAGAGGGAGACACAGAATCCGAAGCAGGCTCCAGGCACTGAGCTGTCAGCACAGAGCCCGACGCGGGGCTCGAAGTCACGGACCGTGAGATCATGGCCCGAGCCGAAGTCGGACGCCCAACCGACTGAGCCACCCAGGCACCCCCGAAAAGGGCCATTAAAGTGGAAGCCAGTCGTCAATTTTTAACAGCAAAAATTGTTTATTAACAACGAGCTTTGCATATAGCATTCTAGTCAAGATGGAAAACACATTATATTGCGGTGAGCTAATAATATGGTCACTGGCTTTATCCTCTCTTTTATTCTCCAGATGTTCATCGATCCAGACTTTGAACTTCAAGGGTTGTCTCTTTCAGTGTATGTGTGGACAGGAAGGGTGGTATGTCTTGTAATCTAGGAAGTTTTCAGGAAGGCTTAATTTGGTCCCCATGAATGGGTAGGTACTTTGGAAGAAGCTCGACTGATTAAGTTTTTAGTATTTGTTTCGGCATCCGTGGATTTGCAAGATTCTGAGCATACTGTAACCCAGTTTTCCCCTTGGTACCTCAAATAAATACATTCTCTTCGGGGAGAGTTAAAAATGCCTGTTTTCTTTCTGTTCTCTCCAACACTGGTCAAAGTACCTTTCATCGCTTTGTAAAATCTCCAGCAAGATATCAGAAAAGCAAACAAGGAATGAGTTTTAAATTGTGGCTTCTTTCAAGTGGAATAGGGTACAGACATTAAAAATTATACGATGAAAAATATAAAGCAACAGAGAAAAAGCATCTATCATGTACTCTTAAGAGAAAAAAAGCAGAATAGAAAATTCAGTCTGTATTTACCCCTATATGTGACTGTTCTTTTTGTTCAATGCAAGTTCTTTAAAGTAAAAATTTCTTTGTATTTGTGGTATTCTTTGTACTGCATGGTTAATAAATGGACTAAAATTATGAAAATGCAAATTCAAACTGGGGGTGA
This sequence comes from Lynx canadensis, assembly GCF_007474595.2. Taxonomy (NCBI): domain Eukaryota; kingdom Metazoa; phylum Chordata; class Mammalia; order Carnivora; family Felidae; genus Lynx; species Lynx canadensis. Next base: position 77,583,831 of record NC_044320.2, on the reverse strand, counting down.
TACAATACAATAGTATATGCAGAATATGCTATATATATGGTCTAATGAAACAATTATAATTATATATTAATTATAATGATATAATATAATAAAGCAATTGCAAAAAAAACCAATGCACTCTCCTTTTCTCTCTCCTATCCCACTTTATCTACATGAGATACTTTACGAATGAGCATTGTAGGGCTATATCCTGAAATCTTACTTTTCTTGAGAAAAATGCTTGCACAGCGCACCAAACGTAAGTATCCATGTTATAAGACTGTAATTGGAGATTGAAAATGCCGAGATTAAATACTGAGATTTGTATCAACCATTGTCACTCAGGAGACAGAAACGACAGCAATAATTTGGTGGGGGGAACATCGATATTAAGATTATTGACTAGAAACAGGTAGTTAACTACTAGAGGAGGTTTAAAAAAAACAAACCCTAAGGAATGCAACAATGGAAACAATAGAAAAATTGGATGAAGCGGGCCTAAGGAAAAAAATTGAGAATGAATGAACAACTTGGAAGAGGGTCTTCCCTGAGGCTGAATTCAGACCTCAGCAGAGAGGGAGTGCCTGCCACAAATCTGTGCAGCCTTCCCAGGGTGACGGAATGTGCTGGAGGACACAGGTGGTAGCGACCCATGAGAAGTGAACAGCTGATGGCGGAGAAACTCCGTGGAGGGTGCTGGTCACCCAGGATGGCTGTCAGTGTCACTGAAGTGGGGCTGGCCGCCACCCCACAGGTGAAAGCCCGATGAATCAGGAAAAGACACCCTTCCTCTCGCTTTGTCCGTGTAGAGGTCTTTCTGTTGACAAAGCCTACCATTGTATCAGCTGGCACAGGAGAACTGTTTTATAAGCTTGCGACCAAATATCACAATGTAGGTCATAGGAGGGCCGATTTGGTATCTAGAAGGAATGGATTGACAAGTGGATTGTCAATCAGTGGATTGACTGTCTACCCCTTTGGTTCCTCAGATTCCATGTGTTCCCTTCGTCACACACTTAAACTTCCACGTGGCAAGTTAAACAAGCTCATGTTTTCACTTAACAAGGTGCAGCTATCCTTCCCACAAGTGAAGTTCTTACCCCTTCTCCCAAATGAGGAGAAACGCCCTTCCCACAGTAATTGTATCGATCATCCACCATTCTAACGACTCCTTGGATTCAGCCATCTTCCAATGAAAGTTCTCCTACCTAAAGATTGATTTGGTAAAGTTAACGTCCAATGAGGATGAGTCTATGCCTCCTTCATGATGGGACAGATCCATTGTAATCAACCTGCAACTGGGAGGCAGTTCCCCCTAGAGAATTGTTCCATATCTGGGACAAAGCATTTTTCTCTACTCTTGGGAGATTAGACGGCAGTGGTAGCCACGTCACCCATGGTAAGAAGGTGTGTGCTCTTGAGCCCGGGAATAATCTCCATCCTTATCACCATGGACACCATGGGAAGATGCTGACTGAAATCCATACAGCACACCATTGCCCACCTGATTATGGAGGACCTCTTCTGTGGTGTGTACCCTCTAATGAGTATTTGCATGAAATGTTATGGCACACACCCTTCCCAAATAGGTCCTCACGATGCCTGGATATTTCTGTCCTTGTGTAACCCTCTCTCCTTGAGCGTGGGCTGGACCTAGTGGCTTACTTCCCAGAAATGAAATATGGCAAACATGATGATATGCCACTTCCAAGATGAGGTTACAAAGATTCTGACTTCTCTCTTGCTGGCATTCTCTCTATCATTCTTGCCCTGATGGAGAGCGCTACCTGGTAAGCAACGAAGGGTGGCCTCTGGCCAAGAGCCAGTGAGGAACTGAGGCCTTCAGGTTCAGAAACAGAATCTTTCCAGCAACCATGTGAGTGACCTCTAAGTGGATGCCTTCCTGGTTGAGGCTTCATTTGAGACCGCAGTCCTGGCTGACACCTTAACTGCATCCTTATGAGACCATGAAGCAGGGGACCCAGCTAAGCCATTCCCGGATTATTGTTTTAAACTAACAATAATGAACTTTTGTGGTGGGTCATTAATTACGTAGTGGTAGGTAACTAATACAGATGCAAACTTCACAGTCTATCCTGATTTTGAGAGATACATCTACATACTCTTTCCCAATAGTCCTTGTTCACTAGTCTTTCAATCCTGTCCTTTACACATCCTTTACCATTCCACCAATCCATTATCTACCCCTTGTGAAATAATGGTAGATTATCAATCTGGTTAGGAGAAGGTGGACCTGTCTTCTTTCAAATACCATGAAAGATGGCTGAGAAATCAGAGTTAGGATTAAATTATACTCTAATTTTTTTGAGGGCATACCATTTGACTGTGCTACATGTTGTGTGATAGAAACACAGTCATTTCATCTTTAAGAAGCTTTACACCCACGAGGATCAGAAATCTCATTCTCCGTCACTGTAAAGATGGACATGATTTTCATATCTTTGTCAAGTAATTTGCTTTCTGGGATGTAAGGATTAATGTTGCTGAAGGCTGATCTCCAATAGGATACTTTATTCCCATATTTTGGGATATTGTCTATAGGCCAAGATCCCTCAACTCTTTGTAATCTACCTAGGGCTCTCTTCTAATCTCCAGGATCAAATTTCCAATTTTCTCTTAAAAACTTCATCAAGAACTCCCATCACACAATTAACATGTCCAAAATAATTCCTTACCTCTACCTTCTGCATAGCACTCCCTTCATCTTCCAGCTTTTTCTGGTCAAATGTTCTTTTTTCTTTTCTCCATAATTGGTAAGTGGCCCCATCATCCTCCTAGCCTTTTTTTTTTTTAATGTTTATTTATTTATTTATTTTGAGAGAGAAGAGGCAAAGAAAGAATCCCAAGCAGGCTCCATGCTGTCATCGAGGAGGCTTGATCCCACGACTGCAAGATCATAGCCAGAGTCCAACACTTAACCGACCGAGCCACCCCGGCACCCCTCTCTTTCCGAACAGAAATTCAAAACTGCTCTTTTCAAGAACAGAACAGGTATTTTCCATGTCTTCATTCTTTAACACTTAATTAACTATTTAATTATTTTTTCCTCATGCAGTCTCTTTTGACCAGAACTCTCCTCATCCTCATTTTACTCTCAGGGTAGCCTTCAAAAACTAGCTACCGTGTCAGATCCTCAATGACGACTTCCGTAATTTCCCCCTTATGTAAAGGACAATCCCTTCTTATGGACTTCCACTAGACTTTGCCTGAACACCACTTTGCTTTTATTACAGTACTTTATTTTATACTGCCTTTTCTAAAGCGTGATCTGAGGAAGGCTTATCCCTCGGAGACATCCCCGTAAAGGTAATGGAAGTCTAGAGAATTTTCTGTACTGTTGTTTGTCTTAGACTTTCCTGATTTACATTAGCTGTTGATGCTGAAGCACCTGCAACAAAAGAATGGATTCAGCCTCCATTTATCTTGTTTTTACTCTCTTTTTTTCCTTATTATTTACTATTTTCTTGCAGGACACTTTTGCCCAATCTACTATGCCCTTTCTCACTCTGTATTTCTTGGCATTATGCGTATGGTTACTTGTGGGGTGTTGGAAATGCCGTACGAATGTCCACACTCTGAGGCAGGCACATCTCAGACGTGTTGGTGATATTTTCTTCTAGGCAACTCTAGAACTGTAACAACACCATCAGGAAGCAAAGGAAATAAATGATTAAGCTACCAGAGGGAGCTGACTGAGAAGTTGGAACTGCTTGAGGCCACAATTAGTGGGAAAGTGAGGAAGACGAATGGGTCACACCATGAGATTTTAAGCGGAGCGGTTATAACTCTTGGAAATATTATCTCTGGCTTGATGAAAGCGGATGTAAAAATGGTGAGATACACTATTCAAATGAAGCATTAGAGCATCTGTTGTGTTGAATGAAGTTCTGATGAGTCAGCCCAGTCAGAGAAGCATCAAGCCTCCTGGAGACGGTCCATTCACACACCGACTTGCAATGGCGCAGTTTGCCACGACGTGGTTGATAGAGGCAGAGACCAGATGGGTTCTAGATCGTAAGAAATTAAATCTACTTTTACCTGAGTCACTACGCTACTGATCTGGCTTCCAATATGGAAATGAGGAATCATTCCCCTCCCCCGAGATTTGATTAATAAATTTAGTGACCAATGGGGCACCTGGGTGGCTCAGTTGGTTAAGCGTCCGACTTCCACTCAGGTCACGATCTCATGGTTCGTGCGTTCGAGCCCCCGCGTTGGGCTCTGTGCTGACAGCTCAGAGCCTGGAGCCTGCTTTGGACTCTCTGTCTCTCTCTTTCTCTGTTCTTCCCCTACTCACGCTCTGTCTCTCTCTCTCTCCCAAAAAGAAAAAAACACTAAAAAAAAAAAAAAAACTAAAATAAGCAAATAAATAAATAATAAATTTAGTGACCACTTTGCTCGGGTCACTTTTTCCTTTAGTGCATCCTTCAGAAGCACAACGCAGAGAAATCGAAAGTGCTGTCATCTGTTTCGTGCCATCAAAAACATTTCATTTTGAAACAGTCATAACCACGCGGCTCTAAGCAGCTTTATTACCAAAAAAAAAGCAACACAGATAAATGTTGCAACTTATTTTATGATGTGAAATGTCTTCTGAGGAACATCTGTGTAAACAAAGCAGCATTATGCATACACTTTTGCCCTCAGACTTGAGGTTGACGGTACCTTCGTTGTCCATTATTCAATCCTAATGATGCTCTTGGCACACAGGGTTCTGATATGAAGACATATTTTGTGGTGTTTTGACCCATTTGGTGTTCATCATCTTATCTTTCTGAGCTGTAAAAACAAAGTGATACCAGAGTGGTTTCTTGGATCTGTGTCAGCCTCAAGCTTCAATTTTGTAAGTGAAAAAATGATCTATTAACATCAGGAGAAAGTAAGAACATTCGAAAAAAATGTAAAGGGGCGCCTGGGTGGCTCAGTCGGTTAAGCATCCGACTTCAGCTCGGGTCTTGATCTCACGGTTCATGGTTTTGGGCCACGCGTCGGGCTCTGTGCTGACAGCTCAGAGCCTGGAGCCTGCTTCCGATTCTGTGTCTCCCTCTCTCTGACCCTCCCCCTCTCACTCTGTTTCTCTCTCTGTCTCTCTGTCTCTCTGTCTCTGTCTCTCTCTCCCAAAAACTAAATAAAACCTTTAAAAAAAAAAAGCATTAGCAAAAAGTAACATTTGACTATGGGACTTATGCCTCCAAAGTATCAAAAGCAGAAATTCGTTTGCAGAGATTGAAATAAGGTCATTTCCTTACACGTGAGTTCTTCCATCCGAGGCGATTGATCAGAAGTGCTACAGGTTTAAATATCGAAGTGAAAGAGGAGATCAGCCGTCAATGAACTGACTGCTAAATTTCTTAAGGAAAATGTTTAACCTGAGATTGGCTGGTTACTAACTACACTTCCTCTTTCCTCTGGCTCTCACCAAAGAAATGGATTGAGCCCTAATTAAAATTGTAAAATCTACATAGATGTATTTCATATTTGAATCTGAATGTCGACTTGGCACTGAAATGGAATATAATAAAGCAATTAGAAGGATTTCACTTTGACAGTTCTTGATTGATCGTTCGATTTAAATCATTTCTCTTGGAATTTATTCCTTCATTTATAATTTTAGTGTCGTAAATTCAAAATCAAAGAAAACATGACAACGAAAATGACATGGCCTGTGTTATACATATAAATATAAGTTCACGATGTTTTGTAACAACTCATTAACTCAATTACATTTACAGTTTTCTGGAAAGGGTTTTCCTTTTTTTTTCTTTTTAATAGACTTATTTTTTTTTAGACCTGAAAAATTGAGCACAGGGGCGCCTGTGTGGCTCAGTCGGTTAAGCGGCCGACTTCGGCTCAGGTCGTGATCTCGCGGTCCGTGAGTTCGAGCCCCGCGTCGGGCTCTGTGCTGACAGCTCGGAGCCTGGAGCCTGCTTTAGTTTCTGTGTCTCCCTCTCTCTCTCTGCCCCTCCCCCACTCACACTCTATCTGTCTTTCAAAAATGAATAAATGTTAAAAAAATTAAAAAAAAAATTGAGCACAAAGTACAGAGAATTTTCATGTATTCTTTGTTTTTCTGAGAGATTTCATGTACTCTCAGTTTAATCTAACATCTTTTAAACAAATGTTTATTTATTTTCAGAGAGAGAGCACGAGGTGGGGAGGACAGAGAGAGAGAGGGAGAAAGAGAATCCCAAGCAGGCTCCACACTGTCATCACAGAGCCCAACACAGGGCTTGATCTCATGAACCATGAGATCATGAGCTGAAATCAAGAGTCAGACACTTCACCGACTGAGCCACCCAGGTGCCCCCCACCCCATTATTCATATCTTGAATTAAGGTGGTACATTTGTTGCAAATGATTAACCAATACTGATAAACTATCAGCAGCTAAAGCCCATAGTTTACATTAGGGATCACTTCTTGTGTTGGACAGTTCTTTGGGTCTTGACAAATACGGAAGGTCATGTATACACAGGCATGGGATCATACAGAAGAATTTCACTGCCTTAAAAATTTCCTGCACCCCACCTATTCGTGTCTCTTGGCCCCTCTCCCTCCAAGCCTCGGGGGATCTCTGATCTTTTTACTGTTTCTATTGTTTTGTCTTTTCCAGAACATCATATAGTTAGAATCATACAGTATAGAGCATTTCTACCTCGGTTCTTTTACTAAAAAATGTCATAGAACTTTTCTCTGTGTCTTTTTGCGGCTCGATGCCTCATTTCTTTTTAACACTGAGTACTATTCCATTGTCTGGATGGACCACAGTTTACGCATCCATTCAGCTCCTGAAAGACATCTTGGTTGCTGCCAACTTTTGGTAATTACAAGTAAAGCTGCTATAAACGTGCACGTGCAGGTTCTTGTGTGAACAGACATTTTCAACTCATTTGGCTAAATACCCAGAAGTGCAGTTGCTGGATTGGATACTAAGACTACATTTGGATTTGTATCTGCCGAACTGTTTTCCCAAGTGTCTGCATCATTTTGCGTCATCAGCAAAGAAGGAGAGTGCCTGTGGCTTTACCTTCTCCCCAACTTTTGGTGCTGTGAGTGTTTTGCGTTTTAGCCATTCGGATGGGTTGTAGCTCTCTAATGTTCTCTAATGATTTACCGTGTTGAGCATCTTTCCATATACTTATTTGCCATCCCCGTGTCTTCTGTGAGATTTCTATTTAGTTCTTTTGCCCATTTTTAAAAGTGGTTTGTTTTCTTACTCTTGAATGTTAAGGGTTCTTTGTATATTTTAGACACAAGTCCTTTATCAAGTATGTGCTTTGCAAATATGCTCTTCCTGTCTGTGGAGTGTGATTTCATTCTCTTAACACTGTCCTTTGCAGAGCAGACGTTTTCCATTTTAATCAAATCCAGCTTATCAATTTTTTTCTTTCTCGGATTAAACTTTTTGGTGATGTACCTAAAACCTCATCACCACACCTAAGGTCACTTAGATTTTCTCCTATAGAGAATGTCTAGGCATGTTACGGTTTTTTACATTTTACATGTGGGTCTATGATCCATTTGAGTGAGTTTTGTGAAGGGTGTGGGATCTGTGTTTGTGTCTAGATTCATTTCTTTTCTTTGTTTCTTTTTTCTGCATGTGGATGTCTAGTTGTCCAAGCACCATTTGTTGAAAAGATTATCCTTTCTCGATTAAATTGTCTTTGATCCTTTGTCAAAGATCATCTGACTATATTTGTGTGGGTCTATTTCTGGGCTCTTTATTCTATTCTATTGACCTACTTGTTTGTTCTGCCAATATCACAATGTCTTGATTACTATAGCTTTACGGTAAATCTTAAAGTCAGGAAGTGTCAGTGCTCTGACTTTGTTCTTCTACATTGTGTTGGCTATTTTGGGTCTTTGCCTTCCAAATAAACTTTAGAATCACTTTGTTGATATCCACAAAATCACTTGCTGGAATTTTACTTTAACAATTGCATTGGATAGAGAGATTAAGTTGGGAATAACTGACATCTTGACAATATTAAGTCTTCCTATCCAGACCATGAACTATCTCTCCGTTTATTTAGTCCTCCTTTGATTTACTATATCAAAATTTTATAGTTTTCCTCATATAGATCTTATACATACTTTATTAGATTTTTGCCTAATTTTTTCTTTCATTTTTGATGCTAATATAAATGATGCTATGCTTTTAATTTCAAACTCTAGTGTTTCATTGCTAGCATATAGGAAAGAAATTAAATGTTTATACTAACCTTGTATCCTGCAACCTTGCCATAATCACTTTACTGTTGATTATTTGTGATTTTATACATAGGCAATCATGTCATCTGTGGAACGAGACAGTTTCAATTCTTCCTTACCAATCTACATACTTTTTATTTCCCTTTCTTGTCTTGTTGCGTTACCTGGTATTTCTAGTATGACTTTGAAACAAGAGTGGTGAGAGAACAACTTTGCTTTGTTTCCGGTCTTAAAGAGAAAACATGTAGCTTATCATTAAGTATGATATTAATTGGAAGTATTCTGTTCATGTTTCTTCTTAAGCTGATGAAGTTATTCCTGCTGTGAGTCTTATCAGGAATGGGTGTTGGACTCTGGATTGCTGCATCTATTGATATAATCAGGTGATTTTTCTTCTTCAGTCTGTCGATGTGAGATATTACATTAATTGATTTTCAAATGTTGAATCAAGCTTCATACCTGGGATAAATCCCACTTGGTCATGAGGTATAATTATTTTTATACACTTTGGGATTCAATATGCTAATATTTTGCTGAGGACTTTGTATCTACGTTTATGAGAGATACTGGTATGTTTTCCTTTCGTGTAATGTGTTTATCTGATTCTGGTATTAGGATAAGGCTTTCTCACAGAGTGAATTATGAAGGGTTTTCTTTATTTCTATTTTCTGAAAGAGATTGTAGAGAAGGGACATAATTTCTATTTTTCTGCTTTGAAATTCATTGATTTTTGCTGTTATTTTTATTGTTAATTTTTCCTATTACTTTTGATTTAATATGCTCTTTTTTCCCTACTTGCCTGAAGCGAAAATTTAGATTATTGATTTTAGATCTTTTTCTATTCTAATATATGCATTCAATGCTATACCTTTCTATTTAAGCACTGCTTTTACTGCATACTTCACATTTTGGTAAGCTGTATTTGCATTTTCATTTAGTTCAAATTATTTAAAAATCTCTGTTGAGATTTCTTCTTTGCCCCATAGGTTATTTAAAAGTTTGCTGTTCAATCTCCAAATATTTTTGGGTTTTCCAGCAATGTGTTACTGACTTACAGCACAATTCTGTTGAGGTCTAAGAGGAAAGATGATATTGTTTCTACCTTTTAAATTTGTGAAGGTCCAGAACATGATCCATCTTAGTGAATATACTATGCAAGCTTGAAAAGAATATGTATTCTCCTGAAGTTGGATGAAGTATTCTACAAATGTCAATTAGATCTAGTTGATTGTGTGTGCCATTCAGTTTTAATATAGTCTAGCAAAATTCTTAAGAAAGAAATAAAGTACAAATAAGAATATTAGGAATAAAAGGAATGAGATTAGGAATGGAAAGAATGAAAGGAGTATAAGGAATAGAGTCAGAGATAGCGTTAAATGCGTTTTCAAGACAAACTATGGTATTTGCATGTAAGAAAATACTATAAAGGGTTAAAAAGTGTAGCTAAATAATAATGCATCAAATAGGCAAATCTGGATAAAAGCAGAGTGCAGAAAAATATCTAGATGATAGTTTTTATGTAAGTGTTAAAAATACTCAAAACAATGTAACATGTATTTTGGATACAAAAAATGTACAAAAACAGTATAAAACATGAAAACGACGTGCACCAACAACAGAATTATGGCTATTACTTTAGGTGGAGACCAGCATTTAAATTGATTTCAAGGCACAGAGATACTTTTTCTTTCCTCACTGTGCTGGCTAGAACCTGCCATATAAGGTTGAATAAAAATGTGGAAAGAAGACATCCTTGTCTTATTGTTGTTTTTAGGGACAAAACATCCAGTCCTTTATCATGACAAGTACTGTGAATTTGATGTTTCTATCTTTTCATTTCTGCCTTGAAAACTCTTTTTTTCTGGGCTGAGGAAAAGCAATTTTGGAAGTTTTAGTAACACTAAACTAAGACATGTGATTATAGTAGATATTAATGTTCTTGGTACTCAAGATTCAACTATTTTATTGCAGACTTTTAAAATAAGAAGAGTTTTTAATTTAACATTTTCTTATTAATAAACAAAATTGGTTCAAGCAGTACAAATTGCTATTGGAACTCTCTTTTTTTTTGGCAATTTTGTGGGTAGGCTTCAGGGTATATAAAGTATATTTCTATGTAAAAGTATATTTTATAAATCTATTTATTCACTGTGAGAGTGTGTGTGTGTGTGTGTGTGTGTGTTTATAGCAATGTCACAAATGCTGGAAGAAATACCTTCCCTATATATTCTTAATTTCTTCTCAATAGTTAGTATTTTATGGCCAAAAAATACTATTATGGTGATTTTTACAAATACGATGTTTTTTAATAACACAAAAGTAATACACCCTCATTATAAAAAATGTTTTGGAGATCCAGAAAAGTACAAAGAAAATAAAAATTACTGCTTTGAGGAGGGCACTTGTTGGGATGAGCACTGGGTGTTGTATGTAAGCCGATTTGACAATAAATTACATTCATAAAAAATTACTGCTGAATTTATATCTTACCAAAATATTTTAAAAATATTTTGATGTACATGTTGCATAATTACACATCCTAACACATAATTATGTACATGAAAAGACACATACACACATACTTTTTAATTTAGTATTGGGCCGTATAGAAAACTTTAGATATTAACTCCTGCTTCTAGTTACGACAAAGCAGCTTGCGTCACACAAACCCTCCTGTTATGAGCTACCATAAAAATTGAGAAAGAAAACTAACAGCTGTTTGAAGAAATTCGGGAGCAACCAGGAAAGCCAGGATTTGAGAGACCAGATTGAAGTAGAGAGAGGGAGAAGGGTAGGAAACACAGAAAAGAGCATGAAGGCCTAACACACATGTAATTGGAGTCCTAGTAGGAGCAAAGAGAGAGAATGAGACAGAATGGTAACTGGAAGAATGAATGCTGATGGGTTTCCAAAACTGAAAATAAAAACTAAAAACTAAAAAAAAAAGATCAAGTCACAGATGTAGACGCTTTACAAATCCAAACCTGCATAAATGGAAAGAAAACCACTCCTACCCATCTCAGTTTGCCTTCCAAAAGACAAAATCAAAGGCAATTTAAGAACAGTTATAGAAAAAAGGCAAAGTACCTTAAAGAGCTACAGTAAGACAGGAAACCACTTTTCCAATAGAAACAATGGAGTCAAAAAGAAAGTGTCATCAAAACGACTCAAATGAAAAACCTGAAAATCTAGAATTTCATATCCAATTTTTATTTCAGCTGTTTAAATAAAAACATGTAGAACTAATGAGTTAATGAAATGTGGGAAATCGAATAATAAAATGATTCATTTTAATCTAAAAGAACATAAGAAAGGGGAAAAAAAAGATGAAAACAAGATAAGAGAAACAGAGAACAAAGAATAACATAGCAGGTAAACCCGAATATTGCCTGTGACTACATTAAAGACATTATGAACTAAAGATTCCTTCAAAGACAAATATTGTCAGATTGGATCAAAAAACCTTTGTTATGTTTGTGTAGGACACATTAAAAAATTTGCTTAATGTCTATTTATTTTTGAGAGAGAGAGAGAGAGACAGAGCACAGCAGGAAATGGGCAGAGAGAGAGAAGGAGACACAGACTCTGAAGCAGGCTCCAGGCTCTGAGCTGTCAGCACAGAGCCCGACGCGGGGCTCGAACCCACAAACCATGAGATCCTGACCCGAACAGAAGTCGGCCGCTTAATCGACTGAGCCACCCAGGCACCCCCTGTATGGGACACATTTTACACATTAGGACATAGAGAGTTTAAAATTTAAAAAAAAAATTAAGAAAATATATTCTTTGATAACACTAAGAAATAGCTGCAATAATACCAAACAAAGGAGACTACCTACAACAAGTAGTAACCCAGTTAAAGAAGGATATTTTGTAATGATAGAAGAGTCCATGCCACTGGAAAAAGATAACAATCTGAAATTGATGTGCGCTTAACAGAATGGAATCAAATTATGTAGTAAAAAATTCACAAAATTAGAGAAACCTGTATTCATCGACTGGTTATTTTTTTTAACAATATCTGTCCGTAACTGATAAAGCAATCAGATAAAGATACCAATAGAGAGAGAAGATTTAAGGAACATAATAATAAACTTGACTAGTTGACATACCTAGAGTTTGGCACCCAAGAAATGCAGAGCACACATCATGTTCAAGTATACAGGAAAGACTTAGGACAAACCACGATATACTGGGCCATGTTTCAAAAAATGCCAATGAATTGAAATCACATTGAGAATGTACACTGTCCACAGTGTAATTAAGCCAGAAATCAATAACTAAAAGAACTGGAAAATCTCCAAATATTTGAAAACTAAGCAACTACACACACACACACACACACACACACGCATACACATACATACATATATACACAGATATACATGCGTGTATATATGTGTATTATATATGTTATATATATATATCATGTATAACTTTTTTGTTTCACTTAACATTAGATGGTGTTTTCTCACATATTTTTAGCTCATGGACATAGCCTGAATTTCCTGTCATCTTCTTCACAAAGTGTGAAACTGCAGGGAGCTTAATTACACAGAGCCTAGTAAAAAGAGAATGAGTGGGTAAATAAAGCGTTTGTATTCCTGCACCCAGAGATTCTTCCACCGGCTACTCCCAGCCTCCTCCTCAGTATCTTAGCCTCTCCTCTAAAACTGCCTCATAAGAGACCAAAGAATGCACTTTATTTGGACTTTTGCCTCCTTTTGTGGGAAGGAAACCTGTTTGAGGGAAGCAGGAGAAAATCCCGTGGTTTAATTTGCTGCTCTCCCAAAGGGAAGGTGGGGGACGAAAACAGGAACTGGAGAGAACCAATACTGAGTTGATTTCATCCTGTCCTCAGAGGTGGGGTGCCTAGGGTGAGTTCTCCTTTCTGTAGGGGCTCTGAGAGAGAGGGAGATCGCAGTCCAGGTCTGCCTTTATTCGGCCTCGCTCGGCCACAGCGCTGTGAACCCAAGGGTGAGTTCTCTTCCCGGGAGAATCAGGAATGTGTGTTGGAGAATCAGGACAGTGTGTTGAACAACCGGCAACATTTTATGAAATACGCATTAAGAGTCGTGGTACACTAATATATGCATATGCATAACATATAGAGAGAGACTAGATAAAGTGTCTCAAATCGTTGACCTTTATTTGCTATGAACGATCTTGCACCTGTGAAGGCCAGAGTATTAAGAAAACGGGCGATTTGTATTTTAAAATTGCATTCACTTCTCCCTTCTGTGTCGCGATGCAGTACAAATGTAACTTAAAATTTAAAATTGCATTAGCTCCTTTGGGGTATGGGGTTTTAAAAAGTAGAATGGGAGCCAGAACCGCATTGCTCTTTGAAAATAGACCACTCACCGCCCCCCGCCCCCCCAGCTCTGTTTCTCTTTAATTCTTAGCAGGAGAGCTTTTCATTTATTAATGTAATTAATACGGAAGGAAAAAAAGGGATTGCTGAGAAACGCGGCTCTCTACCCCACCGCCGGGGCGGGGGACGGCGGGGAGGCGGCCGGGTCAGCGGGGGTGCAGTCGCGGCTGCGCGGTCCCGGAGCTTGCAGGAGCGCGGGGGCTGCACCCGCGTAGACGCGCGCTGGCGCCCGGGGCCGAAGCGGGGAGGCGGACGCCGGGCGGGCTGGCGCCGCGGCAGTCGGCGGTCTCCCCACCTCCCCGCTCCGGGCAAAGGCGGCCCCTTCCCCGCTAGCTAGGTGACCCAGAGATTGCTACTGAGCTCACTCTTGGAGAGGACGCACGGAAGGTGGGAGACGCGCGTCGGCCAGGGGCGTCTTAAAGCGGAAGAGACAGGTTGGTATTTTTCCTGCGAAGGGTCAGGACTCTTTTCTCCGTCGCACTTTGTTCGATGTGTTCTGCTGGTTACGATAGGATTTCAACAGGTGGCAGAGAGAGGTCACGTGGGGGCAGGTTGGGGCCGCCGCGGCGCGTCTCCCCTCTCCTCGGAACCGCACCTCTCGCTGTCGCTGCACGTCTATCGTCCTAACCCGGCCTCTCAATTCCGTTTTGCAGCCCCAGAGTCCGCGGCGACCGCGGGGGAAGAGGACGGCGGGGAACGCGCCTCCGCGGGGGGGGGGGGGGGAGCCACGCAGACCCCGCGGGGCGGCCCGTGGAGGAGACGGCGTCGCCGGCTCCACTGCCCTCGCCGACATGCACAACGAGAGCTTCTCGGAGCCGGGGCCCGCCAACGCGTCGTGCCCGGGGCCCGCGCTGGGCTGCCCCAACGCGTCGAGCCTGCCGCCGCCGCCGCTGCCGCCGCCGCTGGCCGTGGCCGTGCCCGTCGTCTACGCGGTGATCTGCGCGGTGGGGCTGGCTGGCAACTCCGCAGTGCTGTACGTGCTGCTGCGGGCGCCCCGCACGAAGACCGTCACCAACCTGTTCATCCTCAACCTGGCCATCGCCGACGAGCTCTTCACGCTCGTGCTGCCCGTCAACATCGCCGACTTCCTGCTGCAGCGGTGGCCCTTCGGGGAGCTCATGTGTAAGCTCATCGTGGCCATCGACCAGTACAACACGTTCTCCAGCCTCTACTTCCTCACGGTCATGAGCGCCGACCGCTACCTGGTGGTGCTGGCCACGGCCGAGTCGCGCCGGGTGGCCGGCCGCACGTACCGCGCGGCGCGCGCCGTGAGCCTGGCCGTGTGGGGGCTCGTGACGCTGGTCGTGCTGCCCTTCGCCGTCTTCGCCCGGCTCGACGACGAGCAGGGCCGGCGCCAGTGCGTGCTGGTCTTCCCGCAGCCCGAGGCCTTCTGGTGGCGGGCGAGCCGCCTCTACACGCTGGTGCTCGGCTTCGCCATCCCCGTGTCCGCCATCTGCGTCCTCTACGGCGTCCTGCTGTGCAGGCTGCGCGCCATGCGGCTGGACAGCCACGCCAAGGCCCTGGACCGCGCGAAGAAGCGGGTGACGCTCTTGGTGGTGGTGATCCTGGCCGTGTGCCTCCTCTGCTGGACGCCCTACCACCTGAGCACCGTGGTGGCGCTCACCACCGACCTCCCGCAGACGCCGCTCGTCATCGCGGCCTCCTACTTCATCACCAGCCTGAGCTACGCCAACAGCTGCCTCAACCCCTTCCTCTACGCCTTCCTGGACGACAGCTTCCGCAGGAGCCTCCGCCAGCTGCTGGCCTGCCGCGCTGCCGCCTGACCCCCGCCCCGCCCCGCCCCGCTCCGCTCCGCGCGCGCCCTGCGCCCGGGTCCCGGCCGCGCCAGCCCCGGCGGGTGCGGGGGGAGCAGGCGCCCGCGGCGCTCGGAAACTTGCTGGAGACGCAGATTCCCTGAGGCTCCGGCTCAGACCTCGGGAATCCGACGCGCTAGGGCTGCGTCCGGATTCGAATTGGTGAAGCCCTCCCGAGGATGCGGGAGCACACTGAGTATAAGGACTGTTGCGGCCGAGGACGCACGCTCACTTCTCTCTACTGCCAAAGGACGCGGAGTCGACCCCCCGAGTTTGACAGGGGAGGGGAGGGGTGGGGAGGGGAAGGGGGCCGGTATTGCTGGGAATCCTCTGCGCCGCCCCCCTCTCTCCTGCCGCCCAAGGCGTCCGCAACCCAGGCTCTAGGTGGAGCCCTCGACTCTATCCCCGGGATTCGGGGGTGGCGGTGGGGGTGGCGGCGACGGGGGCTGGAGGATGCCGCGGGCGCCCCCAGGCGTCGGCCCCGCGCTCGCCCTGCACCTTGCCTCTTCCATTTCCGGCGCTGACTGCTCAAGCCCGCGACCAGCCTGGCCAGGACCTCTACCTAGTCCTTCTTCCCTCGCCCTAATCGCTGCGGAAGCGGGTCCGGTCTCGTGCGTCCCGTCGCCCACTCCTCCGGGGTGCTGGGGAGCCCGTGGAGCGCGCGGGAGTGTGCGCGCGCGTGTGTGCGTCTGGCGGAGGCGTGGGATTTGGGTGAAGGAGGCTGGAGCCTGGCTGTGACTACCCACCCCGGTGGTAAGAACAGTGAAGGTTCCCCTTTCCTGTTTTAGCTCCTTTTCTCTCTGCCTTTCGCTTTTCCTGCCTCCGCTTTCACTTGAAAATGCTCCACGGCTCTCAGACTCCGGGGGAGCCCGGCTCGCCCGGCTCGCAAAGGCCGGGAGCCGCGAGTGTCCCAGGCGCGCGGCGGTGGCGCCCCCTTGCGGAGCCAGCTGCGCCGCGCAAAGCGTCCCAAAACCCGGCTCCGCCTCGGAGCGCACCTGCTGAACTGCGCCTTACACTTCTGGGGTCCCCGTCCTCGCTGCTTTCCACAAAAAGCTTCAGTCCTCCTACGCCCCTTTGCCCCAGGTGACCTCTCCTACAGCTTGGACCGGTTCGTCTCAATTCTTCGTGCGAGTATTGTTTTTCAGGACCGAGAACTTGACAAATATGTGTGGCCTCATGTCACAAAACTTCTGTGAGGACCGAACGAGATCACAAAGAAATGGGTTTCCGTTCCTTCGATCCCGTTCTCCTCACATTCTTCATCCCTTTTGCCCGAGGGAGAGCCAGGAAGCCGAAATGGCTCAGACCCTCATCTTTGCCCCTATTGGATTCCTTTCCGCAGGGAGCTGTCGATTCCCTATGGCTTGTTCCTTAGGGCAAGTCAGGTGAACCCCGTAAATAATCCGATTCTGGAATCACAAGGGAGCCTGGCCAGCCCTCTAGCTCTATTTCTATCTTTACTAATGGGAGGCAAGTGGATTAAGAGAGGGAACTGAGGCTTCGGTTTGCCCAATCATAGGCGCTTTACGCCTCAGACACGAGGGCAAAGCCTTAACCAGCCTGGAGTCATTGATTACAGTGTTTCGAAGGGCAAGTTTTTCTTTGGGATGGATTCCAAACAGGAATGAAAATTTCTAGAAACATCTGTTTCCTATAGCGCAGGGTTAGGTGTGAAAGAGAGTGTGAATGTTCCCGGAGGGTTTTGCTTGCTTGGTTTGGTGGGCGTGAATCCATTTCTCGATTATTTAGGTACAAAATACCTTTCAAAAATACATAGAAGGGAAAAAGTCTCCTTTGCGTGGGTGAGAGCAAACTCCCTTTCTGATTTTGGTCAATGAGAATTGCTTCCTTCGACCTCAAAGTTATTCAGAAAAGTAATTCATAGCTATCAGTTTAAAAAAAAATGTAAATTTAGAAACCTTCTATCTTGGGTAACCAATAATGGTAAATCGTCCAAAATACAGGTTGTTTTTTTTTTTAAATGTCTCCATTACATTTTCAATAATGTACATTTGAGCAGCCCTCTGCCGGCCAGTGGCCTTCGGAGACCCCTTGAAATGCATTGCAGTATCTTTCAAATTTCTTGGAAACATTTTATTGATTTTCTTTATGACTCACAAAATTCTTTTATGAATCTTGGGGGACTTTTGAAAATTAAAGTTTTAAGCTTAGAGTCACTGCCACGTTATATCTCTGGTGATGGACAAAGAATCAAGTGGATATCTGGCCGCAAACACAGCCGGTTGAATCCCGGGGATTTGAAACTCCATCGGTTTTCATAAACTCTGCAGCTGTACTTTGACATCCCCTGGACACAGAGCGGGGGAGAGCTGAGTGACCCATCTGTCCACTGTATCATCCCTACCACGGGTTCGCCTGGGCAGTCTCGGAATCTTGGGCGGGGACTGTTGGAAAAGATGGACTGACGTTGTTGTGTTGGCCACAGCAAGGCCTGGGTTGGGGTCCGTACCTACCATGGTGTGTGTGGGATTAAGTAGGACTCAGTAGTTCACTTTCACCCTGGCTTCCTAATCCCTGGATAAACTATTGTGCCATCATTTCTAGGTTGTCGCCTTCATATTAGCATGGAGATATCCAAATCGCTAGTCCACATTGAGACAAACCCAGTTTTGTTTTGTTTTTTTTTAATTTTTTTTTTCAACGTTTATTTATTTTTGGGACAGAGAGAGACAGAGCATGAACGGGGGAGGGGCAGAGAGAGAGGGAGACACGGAATCGGAAACAGGCTCCAGGCTCCGAGCCGTCAGCCCAGAGCCCGACGCGGGGCTCGAACTCCCGGAGCGCGAGATCGTGACCTGGCTGAAGTCGGACGCTTAACCGACTGCGCCACCCAGGCGCCCCTGAGACAAACCCAGTTTAAAATAAAAGCTGAAACATTTTCTGTTTGATGAGTGGGTGTTCCATTGTCCGAGAACATGGGAACCATCATTCAGTCGCCTCAGTGCCTCCGCGGAAGAGATCCCTAAATGGGGAAGCCAGCGAATAAATAGAAGGGTTTGACAGGGCAAGATTAAGAATGAAATCTTCTTCTCCTTTATTTCGGTTGATTGTGGGAATGATGTCTAACTGCTAATTAGGACAAAAAACTCTAGAACGTAGGCTGGGCAGAAAAGCACGATAAGCTTTTATCTTACGATCACAAGCCTCGTTTCTTTAACATTTGAGCCACTCGTGTGGAGAGTGAGATGGGAGAGAAATCGCTTATGTTATTTAGCACACACGTCACTATTTGAGTTAACGGTAACTACAAGTAGGGCTCACATGTGTAAGGTGGAGAAATTAACCAGAAAACCCCTCGCACTTAGAGAAAGCTTGCTGTTCCCCCAGCAACTTGCTGAGAAAACAACAAACGATATCCCACCATGGATGGCACTCATCTATACTTACCCCCATTAAGGAAAGGATCAGGGGATGCTTCACATAATGGTCGTCTACTACGGTAGTTTTGGGTCTGGCATATTCGTCCCATTTCATATACAGGAAAAGTAAGATACAAGGAAAGGGGGGGGGGGCATTTGGCCAGGTACACAAAGACTGATCAAGACCAACCAGAGCCATTTCCTCTTCTAGGAATCGTCTCCTCCTGCTCCAGCAGAGATGAGGTGTATGGCAAGTGGGTAATTTGGAATTATGAGGCCATAGAAGACGTTGATGTCTTGGAGATATTTAATTGTTTTAAGCAAGGTGTGCGTACTGTTTCATCATGGGATACAAAGGGAGGATAAGGGATAAGATTTACTAATAGAACGTCGCTCCTAATTCAGAATCTTGAAGGTGTACGGTGTTGCTAAAGGTTATATACAAATAAAAAGTTCCTGGACGAGGGCGGGCTGCGTGGCCCCCTCCACTGCAAAACACCGTATGCCCTGTAATCGCCATGCTTTCTGCATATGGAGTGGTGCTCTAGAATGCACCATTCATGGAAAATAGGATGTTAATGGTACCTCTGTTTATACAGGTTGCAATAGATGCCATTGTCCTTCGGTTTAGGGCAAGGTACATTTATGTATTTATGCCTTATCTTATAAGGTTACCTGAAGGCAGATTCCATCAATTAAAAAATGGGGAAAGGGAAGAAAAGGTAAAATGACATCTCTTAGAAACTATTAAAATGGACGAACTGCTTGCTTCCCACAACCCGGAACAGGATTTCTCTTTCGACAAATACCTTCTGCAATCAGGAGTAGTTTGTATTCACAGCAGATGCCTCAAGTGCGGTCCTTGACCAGATGGCCCACTGCACCATGGCCTGGGGAGTCAGCTCAACCTGTTTTTGTGAAGAAAGCATCTCTTTTCTTTAACAAAGACACCTCAGCAGAGGTGTCCCGGGTGTTTTTTGTAATTCCAGTATAGTTAACATACAGTGTTATGTTGGTTTCCGGTGTGCAATATAATGATTCAATTCTGTACATTGCTCAGTGCTCATCAGGGGAAGTGTCCTCTTAATCCCCTTCACCCCCCCCCCCCCCCCACCCGCCACCTCCCCTCTGGCAACCAACAGTTTGTTCTCTATAGTTCAGAGTCTGTTTTTTTGTTCACCTCTTTTTTCTTTGTTTTGTTTCTTAAATTCCACATATGAGTGAAATCATATTTTTTTTCTTTCTCTGACTTATTTCACTTAGCATCATACCTTCCAGATCTATCCATGTTGTTGCAAATGGTAAGATTTCATTCCTTCTTATGGCTGAGTAATATTCTATTATATATGTGTACATACATACACATGTATACCACTGTTTCTTTATCCATCCATCTATGGATGGACATTTGGGTTGGTTTCATATCTTGGCTATTGTAAATAATGCTGCAATAAACGTAAGGGTACATATGTCTTTATAGCTAAGCTTAAAATCAGGAAGTGTGATGCATCCCATTTTTTCCCCCTCGGGATTACTGTGGCTATTTGGGGTCTTTTGTGGTTCCATTTAAATCGTAGGATTGTTTTTTCTACCATAAAAAATGGTGTTAGATCCTGATGGGCATTGAATCTCTAGATGGCTTTGGGTACTATTGACATCTTAACTATATTAATTCTTCCAATCCATGAATATGGAATACCTTTCCATTTTTTGTACCTTCTTTGATTTCTTTCATCATTGTCCTGGGGTTTTCAGAGGAGAGATCTTTCACTTGCTTGGTTAAGATTATTCCTAAACATTATATTGCTTTTGATGCTATTGTAATGGGATTGTTTTCTTTATTTCTTTTTCAGATAATTGAGTGTTAGTGTATACAAATGCTACTGAATTTAATCTGTTAACTTTATATCCTGCCACTTTGTTGCATTTGTTGATTAGACCTAACAGTTTTTGGTGAAATCTTTAGGATTTTCTACATATGAAATCATGCAGGTACAAACAGGACAACTTAACTTCTTCCTTTCGAATTCTGATTCCTGTATTTCTTTTTCTTACTTGATTTCTCTGGCAAGGACTTCCAGCACTTTGTTGAAGAGTAGTCATGAGTGTGGGCACTCTTGTCTTGTTTCTGATCTTACAGGAAAAGCTTTCAACCTTTCATCATTGAGTATGATGTTAGCTGTGGGCTTATCATATACGGCCTTCATTATTTTTAGGTACCTTTCTTCTACACCTAATTCATTAGGCGTTTTTAGCATGAATAGATCTTGAATTTTGGCAGATACTTTTTTATGCGTCTACTGAGATGAGCATATGATTTTTTTCTTTCATCCCATTAATATGATGTAACACATTGATTGGTTTGCATATGTTGAGCCGTCCTTGCACCCCAGGTATCAATCCCACTTGATCATGGTAAAAATCCTTTTAATGTGCTGCCGAATTAGGTTCATTACTATTTGCTGAGAACTTTGTCATCTGCATTCACCAGGAATATTGGTCTGTAGTTTTCTTTTCTGGTAGTGTCCTTTTCTGACTTTGGTGTCACGCTAATGCTGGTGGCATAAAATGCGTTTGGGAGAATTTCATATTCTTCAACTTTTTCGGAAGAGTATGAGGGAAGTTGGTGTTCATCTTTAAATATTTAGTGAAATTCACTAGTGAAGCAATTTGGTCCTGGGCTTTTCTTCATTGGGAGATCTTAAATTACTGATTGAATCTCCTTACTTAGTCTATTTGGTTTTTTGTTGTTTTTTTTTTTTTTTTTAAGAGAGAGAGAGAGAGATTGAGAGAGAGAGAGAGTGGTTCCATGCTCCGTGCAGAGCCCAACTCAGGGTTCGATCCCACCACTCTAGGATCATGACCTGAGCCCAAATCAAGAGCTAGACATTCAACTGACAGAGCCAACCCAGGCCACCCAGTCTGTTCAGACTTTCTATTTCTTCCTCATTCCTTTCTTTATAGTTTGCATGTTTCTAAGAATTTTCTCATTTCTTCTAGATTTTCCAGTTTGGTGCCAGATGGTTATTCATAGTAGCCTCTTGTGACCCTTTCAACTGATGTAGTTTCATGTGTAATGTTCTCTTTTTCATTTATAATTTTGTTTATTTGGGTCCTGTCTCTTTTTCCTTGGCTAGTATGGCTACAAGTTTGTCAATTTTGTTTATCTTTCAAAAATCCAGCTTTTGTCTAATCTTTTCCATTGTTTTCCTGTCTTCTATTTCTTTTACTTCTGCTCTAATCTTTATTAGATTGCTTTGCTAACTTTGGGTTTTGGTATGTTCTTCTTGTCTAGTTCCTTAAGGTATAAAGTTAGGTTGTTTATTTGGTATCTTTCTCGCTTCTTAATGTAGGCATTTATTGCTATGAACTTCCCTCCTAGAACTGCTTTTGCTGTGTCTCATAAGTTTTGGCATGTTGTGTTTCCATTTTTGTTGGTCTGGAGATGCTTCTTTATTTTCTCTTTAATGTCTTCTTTTATCCATAGGTTGTTGGGAAGAGTGTTGTTTAATTTTAATGTAACTGTAATTTTTCCAGTTTCTCTTTGCTATTCATTTCTCATTTCTTACCATGGTGGCTAGAGAGGATACTTGGTATGAATTCAATAGCCTTGAATTTGCTAAGACTTGTTTTTTTTTGGCCTGGCATACGGTCTATCCTAGAAAATGTTCCTTGTGTACTTGAAAAGAACGTATATTCTATTGTTGTTGGATAGAATGTTCTGTATTCTGGTGAGGCCCATTTGGTCTGTATTGTTCAAATGTACTGTTTCCTCGTCGATTCTCTTTCTGGATGATCTATCTATTGTTGAGAGTGGGGTAGTAAAATCCCTATTATAGTATTGCTGTTTATGTCTCCTTTTAGCTCTGCTAGTTTTTGCTTAAATGTTTAGGTGCTCTGCTGTTGGGTCCCTGCATATTTATAATTGATATCTTCTCTATAGATTGACAACTTTATCATTAAATAATTATCTTCTTTGTCTCCTTTTGCGACTCTTAATGAATTTATTTTTAAGTTTTTATGTACTTAATTTGAGAGAGAGCGAGCGAGCGAGAGCATGTGCATGTGCATGAACAGGGGTGGGGCAGAGGGAGAGTGAGAGAGAGAGAGAATCTCAAGCAGGTTCTGCACTGACAGCGTGCAGTCAAGAACCATGAGATCATGACTTAAGCCAAAACCGAGAGTCGGACACTGAAATGACCCAGCCATCTGGGAACTCCTTGCTACTTTGAATTTAAAGTCTATTTTGTCTGATGTAAGTATAGCCATGCTTTTGCTGTTGTTTTTGTTTGTTACCATTTGCTTGAAATATTTTTTTTTTCCATCTTTTCACTCTCAGTCTCTATGTGCCTTTAAGGCTAAGTGAATCTCTTGTAGGCAGCATTATCATTGGATCTTGAGTTTTTTATTCATTCAGCCATTCTGTGTCTTTTGATCGATAAATTTAATCTGTTTACATTTTAAGTAATTATTGCTAAGTAAAGACTATTGCCATTGTGTTCACTGTTTTCTGGCTGTTTTGTAGATCCATTGCCCCTTGTTTCTTATCCTGCTGTCTTTATTTTTGTGTATTGATGTCTTTTGGAATCAGTATGGTTTGACTTCTTCATCGTGTTCTTTTGTCCAATTACTACCAATTTTTCCCTTGTGGTTACCATGAGGCTTATACAAATATTCTCACATTATAGCACTCTGTTTAAATCAATAACAACTTCGAAGGCATTCTTAACGCTTTTCATGTTTCCTTCTCCTCCCCCTCACATTTTAGGTTATTGATGTTTCAATTTACTTATATTTTATATTGTGTAATTAATAACAGGTTTTTGCAGTCATGATTGGTTTTAGTACTTGTTTTAAACTTTTAAACTAGAGTTGTAAGCGAGTTATGTGCCAAATCTAACGTTGACTGTGTATGTGCCATTACCAGTGAGTTTTACACTGCTTTCTTATGTTTTAATGATGTCGATTAGCATCCTTTTACTTCTACTCAAGGGACTCTTTAGAATATCTTGTGAGGCATGTCTAGTGGCAATAAATTCCCTCAGCTTTCCGTTCATGCTCTGTCTCTCTCTGTCCCAAAAATAAATAAACGTTGAAAAAAAAAATTAAAAAAAAAAAATAAAATAAAATAAATTTTTTTTAATGTTTATTTATTTTTGAGAGAGACAGAGACAGAGACAGAGTGCAAGCAGGGGAGGGGCAGAGAAAGGGAGACACAGAATCCAAAGCAGGCTCCAGCCTCTGAGCCATCAGCACAGACCCTGATGCAGGGCTCAGACTACGAACCACGAGATCATGACCTGAGCTGAAGTCAGATGGTCAACCGACTGAGCCACCCAGGGTGCCCCTGCCTTTGAGATCTTTTAAATCAGGTTCTGTGGGTGCTGCAGGTGGCAGTGTCTCTAAAGCCCCCTGACTGGATCCCACAATGAGACATGTGGAACAGAGCTACTCAGCCGACGTCTCTGTGGAGAAGATCTTGTCATCGTATGCCACTGAGCTGTGTGGCATTATTGTGGTAAAACTGAGATCTGGACAAGATTTTTTTTTTTTAATCATTTACTTTTGAGAAAGACGGACAGAGTGGGAGCAGGGGAGGGGCAGAGAGAGAGACAGAGAGAGAGAGAGAGAGAGAGAGAGAGAGAGCTGTCAGTGCAGAGCCCAATGTGGGGCTCGAACTCATGAAGTTGTGAGACCATGACCTGAGCCGAAATCAAGAGTTAGATGCTTAACTAACTGAGCCACTCAGGTTCCCCTTACATATCATTGCATAAATGATTTGGGGCCTGCCTTGAACTGATCTTTTTTCAGAAGTTTTTGCTTTTTCTTGCCCAATCACTATTTAAATTCTATTTTATAATACCGCAGAAGAATCATTTGAGTAACTAGTCATAGTGCCTAAAATATCAAAATATTGACTGTTTAGGCTTCCCAGAGCAGAGGGATCTCTTGATTGTAGGGATTAAAAAAACGCTCATGTGAGAACTATTCCTTTGGCCCACTGGAGTGCTTCAAAGGTCTATTTGCCTTTGCTATTGATATATTGAAGTAGAAATAACCCTCAAAATAGCATTCTCTTTGTGAATACTAGTTTATGCTCAGTAAGTAGAAATGAAAACTGGTTTGATTAATTTTATTTGTTATTCCCAGTAGGAGGGGCTGCACCGATAGACTAAACCTGTAGGAGTTTAGGTTTTCCTCTCTAGTTGTTTAAGGTATTTGTGAAAAGTGGGCTTGCCTGCCACCTTAAGGATGGTTCATGCAGAAAAAAAAAAAAAAAAAATCACAATGTTCAAAAAAAATCGCAGCTTATTTTTTAACAGGAGAATGTATTCATCAGAAAACTTCAGAAAAAAATGAGTTTTTTCTCTTGTTGGGTTCCTCTCTTTCTAACGGATTTCTTAATTATTGTTTTTAGTGGCATCATATTCTACAGACAGTGAAAAGGTAACAGCTTCTACCCTTTCTCTATTGTTGTTTCTTCACTATTCTTATTTCAAATATTTTTTCCTTATTATCACCGTGGGCATCGTCTTCATGCGTACGTCTTATATTTGGAAAGATCATTTCCTTACGGTATGGCTGGAAGGAGAATCACGCCCTTACTTTTTCACATCTAAGGTCTACGGCCCTCCACCCTCCCTTCTCCCTCCTGCCACATGAAGGGGGTGTCTCCCCCATCAGGCACCACCCCCTGCATCACGTGTGCTCTTGAGTCTTTCCTTTTCTCACCTTCTCAGCTGTTCCTCTTGGCTATCTCCAGTCTCTTCTGAATTACCTACATCTACCTTCTACTACAGGATGCTCGTCGGCATTCTAGTAACTTCAACATCTTAAAACATTTTTTCCTTCAGGTTTTCTTTGTGGATGAATGCCAGCTGATGGATGTAGCAGGAACGACAGAATTAGAAAAATCGCCAGTTTGCGGTTAGCCCATCAACCACTTTGTAATCATTGATTCAGGCGAGGTTTGTCAACGAATGCCAAAGACCGTTGGGTGAAAGGTTTATCGAGAACAAGAATATTTGCATAGTGCCGAAATAGCACTCCAGAGATTACTTGCTAAGTGTCAGGGGAAAAGGGGTACCTTTCTAAAGGAGAAATCTCGTTGGGTTTTCAGGTAACCAATTTAGCACGACTAATGACCTGGCTGTCCGATACCATAGACTGTAATGTCCATATTCACAGACATATTCCAGGTGCTGTAATGGATACATAACTTGAGCATTTGACTAACTCCTGGTTGCCAGAGAAAAACCAGGGATAGGGAAAGGAAAAAGAGAACAGTGAGGTTCCAGAAGATGTCAATTCTATGCAACTGTACGTCTCACTTCGCCCCTAACATGTGACTCAGAAGTCTCAAAAACGATCTTCTGTGTGACAAGCCCCCTAAACAGACCACTTGTTCCCCAATCCAGCCCCATCCTACACCTGTGTGTGCCTGCTCTTCCCGAATCCATCTGGACATTCGTTTCCATCCCCTTGCCCTTTTTCTGTCTCTATCATCAGTTTATCAGCAGGGGCTTTTGATTCTATCTTTAAACCAGATCTCGAATGAGTGCTCGGCACTCTTTTCTCTGTCCTTGGTTCTGTCCCTCTCTCTCCCTCCTCACTGAAGTCACCCTAGCACAACCCACTACCATTTCTTGCCAACACTATTGAGACAATCTTGCAACGGATACCCTGACTTCCGTTCTCGCTTCTGTCCCATCCGCCCTCCAGAAAGCAGCCAGAATGATCCCGTTCAAATATAAAGTTTCATTCGCTGCCCTGGATATGTCTCTGAAATCACAGTTTGAGTGAAATCCCAATTCCTTCCGACGTTCTAGAAGGCACTGCATGATTCCACGCTCCTTCGTGACGTGGCCACTTTTTACCGCCGTCACCACACTGCAGCAGCCGGGGCCTGCACCGTGCCCGTGCCCAGCCCCTGCCCACTGCACCTGCTCTCTGCTGTCTGCTTTGCCTGGGATGCTTCCTCAGCTCTCGTGTGGGAGGAGAGAAACCTTCCCAAGAGCAGAAGGGCAAAGATCACTTGATCTTGATTTTCGGTACAAATATAGACCGTGAAATGGGGGGGGGGGGCTCATAACCCTTCTGACTTTTGGGGTTTGGCCAATTTTTTTCTTGTCCTTGAAGTCAACCTAAATTTTATCCCCTTACAAGGAAGATCCTGCCATACGACCAGCTGCTCTTCTGCGTTTTGACTCCTTGTTTGTTTCAATTACAATTTCTCGGTGTTTTGTTTCTTCATTTACTCAACCTTTGGCTTGTCCTTCCCGCAGGAATGCGAGCCCTCGGAGAGCGCTGGAGGAGGCTTCCTGGATTACCCCTTAATCCTGACGTCTAAAACGATCTGGTGTGCAGTGCTGTTAAATTAACTAAACAAAGAGGCCATTGGAGTGCGATGGTTCTAGCGCCTTTCCAGTCCGTGTGAGCAAACCGAAAATCAAGCCTGGGAATGGCTCACGGTTGAGAAGTCGAAACAGTCACAAACAGCCTAACAGGCTTTCCCAAATGCAGGAACTGCTTACGTTCTACCCAAATGATTTCCTTTCTTTGCTCCCACCTCTTCTCCATGAAAGTTTTTCCTCTGCCTCCTCCTGGTGGAATGAGCCAGATCACTTCCAGGCTGGTGCTGCCTGGTTTAAGTAGATTCGTTTCTCACATGAACTCTGAAACTTTTTAATGTGGTTTATCTTTCGACAATAGGTCCTCAATGAATGCTTTTGAGTAGAGGGATAAATGACTATCTTTAAACCCAGACACCGAGGTTTAAGGCAGCTTCACTGCATGCTTTTGCACTTATCACCGGAGCTTAAAGTTTGGGTACATTTTCTTCGAAATTTAAAAAAAAATCCTGAAAATGATTTAAACCCAGATAAAAGTCTGGTTTTGACTGCAGCCACCAGATGGAGCAGTGAGACAATTTTTGTTAGAAAAAATACTCACAATTATTAATTATTCAAGTCTGCTGGATCTTTTGTGTAAATACACCCGGTTCCCTTCAGATCAATTTTCTCATGATTATGTAACTGTGTCTGATTTCTTAAAGCCAAAACTGCAAAGTCCAATTAAACCCACCAAATTTAAAACGTTGATATAATCCTAAAATAATTCTGGCCTGTAACAATTCCAACAATTATGTTCATCTTCTGTCTTATTTTGAGTTTGACATATATTTGGAAATATATTGTTGTGAGGAAACTTAAATTGTTAATTCAACCGTGACGTCTACATGATTAACACATCAGGATTTTAATTTATCAGTAGCTTTCCTTGGATGTTATTTTTTTTTTTAATTTTTTTAATGTGTATTTATTTTTGAGAGAGAGACCGAGCCTGAGTGGGAAAGGGGCAGAGAGAGAGGGAGACACAGAACCCAAAGCAGGCTCCAGGCTCCGAGCCGTCAGCACAGAGCCCGACGCGGGGCTCGAATTCCCGAACCATGAGATCATGACCTGAGCCGAAGTCGGACGCTTAACCGACTGAGCCACCCAGGCGCCCCGGGTGTTATTTTTATATACTCTCAAATACTTGGATTTCTCCAGATACAATCAATTTAAACATAACCTCCTTTTAATTCTGTTATGTGAATGTTGACAGACCTGGGCGATTCACTACAAGATAAATTAGCCTTTTAGTAACTGATAGATGATAACCAAATGAGTACTGTTATTCTCCACATGACTCCTTTTTTTTGGATGGGAATGTTTCTTATAAGTCTGGAGGCCAGCGGTTCAGAGTTGATGTGATGGCTCTGTGATGTCATGAATGTTCCAGGTCCTTTAAACTCCTTACACTGTCTTGCCACTTCATCATCTCAAGAAGGCTGCCCCAACTCCAGCCTATTTCCTACGTTCCCTTCAGGGAGAAAGAAAAGAAACAAAGGATGAGGTCATACTCTTATAGAAAAAGCCACAATTTCCCCGGAGATGTCCGGTGGATTTGCCCACACATCCGGAACCATTTCCCATGGTACCCTGAGCTGCAAGGAAGCCTGGCAAAGTGCATGCTTTAGCTGTGCACATCTTTACCTGGAATACAATCAGTGCTGTGAGAAAGAAAGAGGGAAGTGATATGAGGGGGCAGCTATAAGCCTCTGCCATGTTCGTATACGACTGAGCACCATACTAGACATTGGGGACACAGAGGCGGCCACGACTGGCTCTTGGCTTCTGGTATGCTCTCGCGGAATCCACGAAACAATCAAGATACAGTAAACTGCATCACGCAACCAGCAATTCGTGTGTATAGTGTCCTGGCCTAGGAGTTTGACAAGCGTCCTTCTTTTTTTTCCAGATGACATCCCTGTGCAGATAGTTTGGCCACACCTGTTTTAGAAAGGATACAACCGAGGCTTTAAAACTCAGGATGCTTGAGCCAAGGTTACATCGGTGGTAAGACCCTCGGGCCATTTGCCTCTAGGTTGGCACAATTGATATTCAGGGACTGCCCCAAGCGAGCCCTCAGTCCCACCTGGAGATCCACTTGTGTGATCCCAGTCACCCCCCTTCAATTGGCTTCACGGGATTTTCTACACCTTTACTTTTCTCTTACTCAAGGAGCATCTACTAAGTCCTTACTCTGTGCTGGGCACCGTGCTGACAGCATTCCCGCTATCTGGGATCACATTCAGAGCTGAGCAGATGACTACATTTTTAAATTGATAATCACCATCAGAAAAGGGCCCTGCGAAAGGAGTCCAGGTCTAGTCCCACAAACAAACACACCCTGAACTAACCGCTCACCCCTTTCCACTTGCAACAGATGGTCTTTCCACTGATCGTCGTTAAAGGAGGGCAGGGTGAGTGGGGGTTCTTTCTTACTCTTCCACACGCCCCCTGCCCTCCAGCTTTGGCGCCATTGTAGATACCATTTCCTTCCCCTGAAGCTGAAGCTGGTGCCCGTGCTGTGGTGCCATCTCCCTCATGAAATACTCCCATCCGTTAGTCTTGCCCCTGCCTCTTCACTCGCCGCTGGTTCTCTCTCTTCACAGTCTAGGCACGCTCGAGTTTTCACTCTCTTTGAGCCGGACCGTAGCGGGAGGCAAATGTGGGTGTGGATTCACTGATTCAGTCAACGGATGCGATGGAATATATACTGTGTTGCAGGTTTTTCTTCTGGGTACTGGGTACTGGGTACTGGGTACTGGGACTCATTGCACACGGAACTTCCATTCTAGATGAGAGAGGCATACGGAAGACAAGCAAAGAAGAAATCAACAGCAAGACAATTTCTGGCGAATGTCACAAGGAAAGTATAACCAGATGATGTGATTTTTGTGCACATGCGTGCCTACCGTGTGTATGTTGGTAGGTGGGTGTCTGAGCAGACAGGGATGCATGTGTATGTATCTTGTGCTTTTACTTTGGACCTGGGAGTGTCTGAGTTTGTCGTTGGTTTGACTTTTGCTTCTGATTGGACATCCAGCTATGTTTTCTTCATAAGGGCTGAGTGCCCCGGACACATTCCTTAGCAGGGAAGAGAGAGAATCTGAAAGTCATGCAGTGGGTTTCTCTGGCCGGGGCAGAGAAAGGACCTGGGTCTCTGACAAGTGAGAGAGGCACTGTCCTCCGTCAGAAATGCACCCACGGAAGGCAGGTTACCTTGCGTGATGCCCGGCAGCGTCCTGGTTTGTCTCCCTCCTCTGCCTCTCGTGATGCAGATCACGCCGCAGATTCTGTTGGGTCAAAAAAGAGAGTCAATTGGTAGGCGCCTGGGTGGCTCAGTTGGTTAGGCGTCTGACTCTTGGTTTTGGCTCAGGTCATGGTGTCACGGTTTGTGAATTCAAGCCCCAAGTACAGAGTGCAGAATTGGAATTCTCTCTCTCTCCTTCTCTCTCTTCCCCTGTCCCACTTGCACTGTCTATATAAATAGATAGATGATAGATAGACAGATAGGATAGACAGACAGATAGATGATAGATAGATAGATGGATGATAGATAGATAGATAGATAGATGATAGATAGATGATAGATGGATGATAGACAGATAGATAAGAGAGTCAACGGGACCTGGAGGTAGCCAGCAGCAGAAGAGGGGTGGCCACTGTTCCCTGCCCTACATTTCCTCCCTAGCAAATGCTGTGTGAGATTAGTATGCGTCTTCAGCGTTCACACTGTCCGATTCCGAATCTAGAAACTGTCACCACGCGTAATCAAGCTGTCTCCATCTAGGTCCCTGTTAAGCTGTGTATCTTTGCCATTTGTCATGTCGCTTTATGAACCATGTCCTCCGTTTCCTCGTGAGTCACGGGTCCCGTTCCTGTCTCAGTACCTGCAGGTTCTGTTTATGGAGACTTGCAGTCTCTCTGGAGTTTTACTGAAGGGAAAAAGGAGACCTTTTATCCTCTTGGCAACCCCTGTGCAATTCCTGGATTGTGAGATCTTTTCCTTTTTTTAAGCAACAAAGGCAGCAGAGTGGATATCTTGTCCAGTCCTGCTTTCATGCCTGGAGGCGTTTTGATGAGCCAGCTCTTCCCGTATTGGTGCACAGGCCGTGAGCAAGCCAGGAAAGGGCTTCCGGCCAGAGCCGGCCGGGGGAGGTTGTGGGGAACCGGCTGAGAGAGATCTTTCACCCGTTGCTGACACATGTCACCTGTCAGGGTCGGGGAGGTCTCGTAGGACCCCAAGCCATCCCGCCGAGACTGTGCCTTCTGGTCAGAAGGCACCTAATTTCCACGTTTTGCCGAAGTTCCCCGCGTCTTCACGCACATCACCTCTCTTCCCTCCGGGTCATTTAATTTATTAACAAGAACTATTTTAAAGTTCCTATCTTGTTGCTGGTCCACTGACTGCTTCGTCTCCTGTCCACGAGTCTTACTTTTCCGTGCGGCGTCTGTTGTAATTTGTAAAGGAATGTCAGATGTCGTTTTATACGTCTACAAAAAGTACAATTTGCCCCCCCCGGGAAATAGGCATGTCCCCTGCCTGGCGGTCATTACTATGAGGGTCGGCATCACCCCGGTCTGTAACTGGGCCGGGCTGGGATCCGTGGGAGCTTTGTCCCCTTCGGTGTGCCACAGCCTTCCAGTTTCCCCGGCCCCGGGGACTTCGGTAGCAAGGTGTGGAGCCTGCGCGCTGGAGGCTGTTTCTCAGGTCTCAGCGTGACCCGGGCCAGCTCCCCTCTACTGCACCCTGTGACTCCCCAGTGACAGACTGCTGAGAGGGGCGCTCAGGGCAGTGCTCAGAGTAGTGCTGGGGCTTTCTTGGGTCTCTTCTTCCGGCTCACCTGTAGGCCGGCCTGTGCGGCTGGGCCCCAGGGGTGGGTCTGGTTCAGCCTTCTGGCTTTCCTCCTGCGGCCGCCACCCTCTGACTGGTGCGGGAGGGGCGTCTGGGGCGGGGCCGCCCTCTGCTCCTCCCTTCCCCTGCCCAAGGGCAGCACACTTCCCCTTCGTGGCAGTAGGGGACACTGGGCCCTCCCTCGGGCCGGCCCCAGACAGGGATTTGTCCCACTGGGCCCAGGTGACTGGGGGCCTTCCCTTGGCTACGGGTGTTGGAAGTGTTTCTTGCCCGTCAGCAGCAGGAGTTGGCGTCTGTTTCCACTCTTCTCCCAGAGCCACGTCCCTAAGCCTGTCATTTGGGTGGGTGTTTTTTTTTTTTTCTCCTGGAAGACAGCTTTCTTTCCTGTAAAAAATGGTCTGCGAAGGAGGACAGGTCCCACAGGACAGGTCTGTGCTCCAACAAGGGTAGCTCTCTCAGGCCCTCCCGGCTCCCACATTCCCTCGTGGATCTCCCGCCACCCCCACTGCCCCCCTCGCCCCATGGACGCTGGTGGGAGAAGGATCCAAGTGAGCGTGCGGTGTTGACCTCAGCCTCCCGAGAGCGATGCGTGGCTAGAAACGCCCGAGGCACTCTCCCGGGCCCGCATGCTCGTGGCGAGCCCCCACAGGCATTTGCCTGAAGTCTTGGGTGACTGGACTGGCCCTTGAGGTCTTACTATGGTGGCAGGATGTGCTTCAGCAACAACCATCAGGATCTATCACTCACGAGTCCTAAAGGGCACATAGCAAGCCTCAGGGCCACATGGCGAGGTCACAGGTGGACAGAGCGAGGGCCACGGCCCCGGGGCTCTGCCCTCATCGAGGCAGGGTGGGTGCCGAGGGCTTCCTGGGTTCCCTATTTACCGACAAACCTAAAGCCTAAGAATGGGAGTTAGGGCACAGGAAGGGAAAAGCCAGATTGCGCTCCGTTTTCTAAGTGGCTTTCTAAAAGGAGAACTTCACGGATGGGGCAGCCTGGTTTCTTATCCTAGGTGTTTAGGTAGTAGCTGTGTCGTACAGCCGGGCAATATGTTTATTCGAGATGGAGGTCTTTGAGATGACCGCCCCAGCAATCGCAAACTTCCCGCCAGGCACTCATACTGCAGTAAAGAAAAGCTTAATATCAGCTACTGGGAATACACAGTGCATCATCTTCTCGGACCCCAGCTCTAGAGGACTTAAGACTATCAGACTACCCCACGCTCGGTCGTGAAGAGTTTGTTAAAATTTCAGTTGTGTTCTTCTGACGTATTTCTATGACTGGCTTGTTTTCCTCTGTATTCTCCCAACGACGAAAGAGACGGTCTGTCCTCTCTCTCCGATGGGCTCCAATAAGTTATGAGTTTGTAGCTTCCCTGGCATTTTCTTAACGTTAGGTGGGGGAAAATTTTTACGAGTTACACCATCCTAAACGGATATAAATACATACGTAGGTATGGTATTATAGATATATGATATGTCATTTTTAGAGTTTTGATTCATGGCAAAATTGAATTGAGAGCTCGGAGTTCCCATATACTCTCTGCCCCCACGCATGCACAACCTCTCCCGAGATCAACATCCTGTGCCCAACTGGTGCACCTGTTGCAAAGAAAGGAACCTCGTCACCCAAAGTTCATGTTTCCATTAGGGCTCGTTCTTGGTGCTGTGTATTCTATGGGTTTGGACAAATGCATAATGATATGTACCCAGCATTACACGATAGTACAGAATAGCTTCACTGCCCCCAAATCCCCGGTGCTCCACCTTATCCACTCCTCCCTTCCCTCAACCTCTTGGCAACCACTGGTCTTTCTACTGTCTTCATAGTTTTGTGTTTTCAGAATGTCATACAGCTGGAATCATACAGTATGTAGCTTTTTAATGTTGGCTTCTTCCAGTTAGTAACCAATATGCTTTTAAATTTCCTCCGTGTCTTTTCATGGCTCGATAGCTCTTTTCTTCTTCGCACTGATGATATTCCATCGTACGGCCGTACCAGAATTTGGTCATTCATTCATCTATCGAAGGACATCTTGGTGGCTTCCGAGTTTTGGACGTTATGAATACAGTTGCTCTAAAAATCCGAGTGCAGGTTTTTGTGTGAATAGAAGTTTTCAACTCCTTTGGGTGAATGTTAAAGACTGTGATTGTTGGATCGTATGGTAAGTGTGTGTTTAGTTTTGTAACTAAAGAAGAAGCTGCCAGAGTGTCTTCTGAAGTGGCCGTACCATTTTGTATTCTCGCCAGCAATGAATGAGAGTTCTTGCTGCTATGCATGTTCTCCAGCAACTGGTGTTATCAGTGTTTTGGATTTAGGCATTCTAATAAGTATGTCGAGGTATCTGTTACTTCAGTTTGCAGCGCCTCATATGTTTATTAGGCATCTGCATATCATCCTTGGAAGGGTGTCTTTTGCTCAGTTTTTAAATTGAGTTGTTCATGTTTCTACTGAAAGTTTAGAGTTATTTGTAAATAATCTCTGCACCCAACGTGGATCTTCAACTCATGACCCTGAGATCAAGCGGCACACGTTCTACCTACCGAGCTAGCCAGATGTCCCCCTGAGATCTGAGAGTTGCCCGTACATTTTGAATGAGTGACCATGTCTTTGGCAAACATTTTCTCTCAGTCTGTGCATTCTCTTCTCTTCTCTTGGCGGTGTGTTTGGCAAAACAGAAAAGCGGAATTTTAGTGAAATGTAGCACAAGATTTCTTGAATGGATCATGCCTTGGGTATTGTATTTAAAAGGTTATCATCAAACCCAATATCATATATGTTTTTTTTCCTGTGTCATCTTCTAGGAGTTTTATAGGTTTACATTTTACATTTAGGTCCATGATCCATTTTTATGTCAATTTTTTATTAAGAGATAATTGACATATAACGTGTGACGTTTAAGGGGTATGGCATGTTGATTTGATACATTTATATATTGTGATATCATCACCATCATAGCTAACACCTTTATCATGCCACATACTTATCATTTCTTTTTTGTGGGAACAATTGAGATGTAGACTCTTAGCAACTCTGAAGTTTATAAAATAGTATTGTTGACGATAATCTCTAGGCTGTGCATTAGATCTTTAGGGCTTGGTTATCTATTACAAAGAGATCTCAAACAAGATCTCTCCAATTCCCTGTCATCCCCTGGTCTTTGGTCCCTGGTAATCACCATTCTACTTTCTATTTCTACATAAATGATCAGGTCATCTGAAAAGAAAGACTGTTTCCTTCCTTCCTTCCTCCTTTCCTTCCTTCCATCCTTCCTTCCTTGGCCTTTTAATTTCTTTTCCTGTCTCAGTGCATTAGCTAGGATTTCCCACAAGATGCTGAAAAGGAGTGATGAGAAGGGATGTCTTTGCTTTGCCTCTGATTTTAGTAAGAAAGCTTCTAGCTTCTCACCTGTTAGTACAGGTTTTCTGTAGATGTTCTTTATCAAGTTGAGGAAGTTCCCCTTATTCCTTGTTTGCTGAGCTGAGTATTTTGTAAACAAGCATTCTCACCCCTGGTGTCATGAAAATGATGATCTAGGCAGGTGTAAAGAAAATTACAAAGGCTGTATTAGAAGTTTGCTTTCCCCTTAGAAGTTATACTTTGTTGACTACGTTATGCTATATCTTTCAGAAGTCTTTTTCTTTGAGAACATGGAGCTAAACCATGGTCAAGGGCAGCTTTTTCAAATCTGGGTTTGGGAAGTAGTAGGGGTGGTGAAGAAAAGGAACATATAAAAAAAATGAGGTCTTATGTCTCATGCCATGCCACTAACATGTTTCTACACATGGAATGAAAACTGAACAATCTTTAGAAGAAGGTAGGCAATATTTTTCGTATGTATGTCACTAGTAGAATACATTCAAATGAATTGAAGTAAGAAAATCTAAATGAAAAATTCTTCCCCAGTCAAGCAAAGAAATGAAAATTGTTTCATTTGAAACTGCTACGCACTTAAGGGCATAGTAGACAAAAATGGAGAGGGTGAGTATTGAAGAAACGCTTCAAAGTAGCAAAGTAAAATGTAATGGAAATGCTCTTTCATAAACGTAAACCCCTTTGTGTTGTTTCAAAATTTATTTTCTCTGTAGGTTTCATAAAACCCTTATTTTGAGACTATGAATTTTATGGAAAGGGCATTAATATCTGTTCAGTGATAGCAAAGATAAGTGGATTTTATAAAAAGATTATATACCTTAAATATTAAATTGCATGTCTGCAGCTAAAGCTCCCCCGATTTTTTTCTCTATAGATACTTTGTAAACGTTCACTAGATGGCACAAAGAAGCCAGTGATACAGAGAGACCAGGAAAAATCATGTACTTTGGCACACGCTGGGTAGGCTTACTTGTTATGAAGGTTCCCCTAAAAGAATCTCATGGAAAACTCGGAATTGAAAATACTGAGGTCTACAGAGACTAGAAGGTACCACCAGGTGTTTATCTTAGGTGCACATTTGAGCTGCATGTAATTGACATCTTTTTTTTTTTTTTTTCAACGTTTATTTATTTTTTTTGGGACAGAGAGAGACAGAGCATGAACGGGGGAGGGGCAGAGAGAGAGGGAGACACAGAATCGGAAACAGGCTCCAGGCTCTGAGCCATCAGTCCAGAGCCCGACGCGGGGCTCGAACTCACGGACCGCGAGATCGTGACCTGGCTGAAGTCGGACGCTCAACCTACTGCGCCACCCAGGCGCCACTTGACATCTTTTTTTATAAGCTAAGGTATATCCATCCATACTATAACATTTAAATGGATATTAATATATAAATGGGATGCATAACAATCAATCTGCAACACTGTTGTTAGGGATTAAATTCACAGTATTACCACGATCAATTTTTATCTGAAAAATAATTTTTTAGATATAATACCACAAAAATAATATATAAGATCCAAAGGCTTGTTCCCCTTTTTAATTAGCATTTCCTACCTTCTTTTCTAGGTGAGGAGTATATAAAGAGGATAGGCTGGCAGTGGGTTACAATTTTGGGTTTAGTTATGGTGGGCTTAATGAATGTAGAAAATAGAATCAAATCACATTACCAAATGAAGGAATGTCGCATTTATAGATATCCCCATTAAAAAGCTTTTCAGGACCCCCTGAATTGGGCTCGGTGCCTTAATAATAAGCCCTGGTCCTCTCTTATCTGTACTTACCGCATCATAACACTTATATCTTGTAAGCACAGTATCCGGAACACAGGAAAAACTCAATTAAGTATTTTATTATTATTATTATTATTAAAATATTTGTTGAATGAATAGATCTAAATTAAATTCTCTGAGGCCAGTACTTACTTATCTATTTTGGAATATTGATATTGCTGTCGTGTGGACGTTTCTCGTACTTTGCTGTACAGAATTAGCAACGTGGTTAAATAAGATAGTTGGATATGGAAGAAACCCAGACA
This sequence comes from Lynx canadensis, assembly GCF_007474595.2. NCBI lineage: Eukaryota > Metazoa > Chordata > Mammalia > Carnivora > Felidae > Lynx > Lynx canadensis. Next base: position 77,546,395 of record NC_044320.2, on the reverse strand, counting down.
CATGCTTTGCATCTGAAACTTGGAATTAGGCAAACGATCACCAGCCATTCTTTCAATGCAGCTCTGGGCTTGATTTTTGTTGTCTGGGTACATTATTTCTGTGCAAGCAAAGGTTAACTTGTAGATTGTTGCCTCACAGAGATACAAGCAATTTTTGTCAGTTCACTAGCCTCCCCAGAGATTGTGGTCAACGGTCTGTTGGACACAAGCCAGTTTTATAACTAATGTAACAATTTTATTCTGAAATTTTTCTTGTCAAATTAGCCTATAGACATAAGTTCTTTTTTAAAGAAATTTTATTTAAATCCAAGTTAGTTAACATGTGGCGTAAAAATGGTTTCAGGAGTAGAATTTAGTGATTCATCACTTAACATACGACACTCAGTGCTCATCCCAAGAAGTGTCCTCCTTAATGGCCGTCACCCATTAAGCCCATCCCTCCACCCAAGATCCCTCCAGCAACCCTCAGTTTGTTCTCTGTATTTAAGAGTCTCTTATGGTTTGTCTCCCTCTCTGTTTTTATCTTATTTTTGCTTCCCTCCCCGCTATGTTCATCTGTTTTGTTTCTTAAATTCCACATGAGTGAAATCATATATTTATCTTTCTCTGACTTATTTTGTTTAGCATAACACATTTTACTTTCATCCATGTTGTTGCAAATGGCAAGATTTTATTCTTTTTGATCATGGAGTAGTATTCCATTATATATATATATATATATATATATATATATATATATATACCACATCTTCTTTACCCATTTGTCAGTCAGTGAGCATTTGGGCTCTTTCCATACTTTGGCTGTTGTTGAAAGTGCTGCCGTAAACATTGGAGTGCACGTGTCCCTTTGAATCAGCATTTTTGTATCCTTTGGATAAATACCTAGTAGTATGGGCATAGGGTAGTTCTATTTTTAATTTTTTGAGGAACCCCCCCTACTATTTTCCAGAGTGGCTGCACCAGTTTGCGCTGCTGGTGGGAATGCAAACTGTGCAGACGTTGATTCTTTCTTAAGTGCCTTTGGATTTGGCTTAACATCTAACTGTCTCCTTCAAGTGGTTACTTAGCTAAGATTTTTTTTCACATATATTCATTCTATATCCGCATGACAGTAATGATTTTATGTTTTTGCAAATTATACTATAACAGTGCAGTTTGACAATATTTTAGGAAGTTGTTCATCTCAACACTGACAGTTATTGAGAAGTCTCCCCATTAATCTGAGCACCATTGCCTATATAGGATGCTACTCTACAACATGTATATAGCTGATTTTCTTTGATGACTTATACTTAAGAATTGGAAGTTAAATGTGGAGATATGACAGATTCAACATTTGTTGACATTTGAACAACCCTGATGGCATAAGTGTCTTTAGTTTAATTCTCCTAGAAGGAGCTTTGGAGAAAAACAAAACCCAGTAGTAACAGTAACAAACTCACCAGCCTTGTTACAATACCTTTGTCCTATAAGAGAGCAACATCTGTCTTCTGTGTTCCTAACCACCGCTGCTTCTGCTCATTTTAGCTCACTGTACTGATGCTGGAAACAGTATATTTCGAAACAGTATCTGCAGGCATCTTTGTTTTGGGCCCTTATTTTATTATTTTGTTTTATTTTATTTTATTTTATTTTATTTTAGAAAGAGAGCATGAGCAGGGGTCGGGGCAGAGGAAGAAGGAGAGAAAGAATCTTAGGAGGTCCCTTGCCCTGTGTGGTGCCCAGTGCAAGACTCGATCTCACGACTGTGAGATCATGACCTGAGCCGAAATCAAGAGTCAGACATTTAACCGACTGAGCCACCCAGGCACCCTGGGCCCTAATTTTAAATGCTCTATTCACATATGTAAGCTAGCAACCAAACTAAAATCTAGATTTGACTTAATGCTGGCAAAGGAAAATTTCTATTTCAAAAAGCACAGTTTTGGAAAAGCTCCATTAGGCAAGCTGAGAATCAAGAGTCTTCTGTCAAAGAATACACAGTAGTAATGAAAAAAAAACCACCCCGATTTACATTTTCCTGGAATGTTTCTAGCTGGCAAAGAACTTTGCAAGATGAATGTGGGATTTTTTTCTTCCCCCAGAACCTAACACTTTAACATTTATTATAGATATAAAATATATTTTTAAGTTTATTTATTTTTTAGAGAGACAGAGACAGTGTGAGTGGGGAAGGGGCAGAGAGAGAGGGAGACAGCTGTCAGCCCAGAGCCCGATGTGGGGCTCAAACTCATGAAACTGTTAGATTATGACCTAAGCTAAAACCGAGTCAGACACATAACGAACTGAGCCACCCAAGTGCCCCTAGATAGAGAACTGTTCTGATTATCTGTATCTATTAATATTACCTACTTTATCCTCAGAACATTCTGGCAGGCCAGGAAACAGATACATATCATATCTAACACTCAGTTACTTTTTTCTACTCTGTTAGTCATAGGTTTGACATTTGCCATAGTAACAGCCAAACATTTAGTTCCAAAGATACAAATGATAATGTGCACTAATCCCTATAAATAGAAGCAAATGTCTCAGAAACACATCATATGAAATGGCTGATAACATAAGTATTTGAAAAAACCTGAGATTAGGATTATATATGCACATACTTATACATACACACAATAGTTTATACTATAAGTATTTGAAAGAGTTGAGACTTTGGCTAAAACAGTGTATACCCATTACTTAAACACTTTTGTAATAACACATTTTCTATGATTCGAAAGGGACTTTAAATTTCATAATGTCTCTGGTCAACGTGACAAGTTTGAATATCATTACTTTGTTATACTTACATTGACTTACCAATTAAAAATATTTCCTAAAATATCTGATAAGTAAGTTTTTAATATATGTGAATGTAAAAAAAGGATGCTTGAAATAGCGTAGGAGAGGGGCGCCTGGGTGGCTCAGTCGATTGAGCATCCGACTTCTCAGGTCATGATCTCGCAGTCCGTGGGTTCGAGCCCTGCGTCAGGCTCTGTGCTGACAGCTCGGAGCCTGGACCCTGCTTCGGATTCTGTGTCTCCCTCTCTCTCTGCCCCTCCCCTGTTCACACTCTGTCTCTCTCAAAAAAAAAAAAAATTAAAAAAATTTAAATTGCAATAGCGTAGGAGACTATACTGTGTCTCTGCTTACTTCTGTTATTGTTTCTGAAGGTGAAATGACATTACTTTGTGGGGTACAGTACAACGTAGGAACGTTTCTGGCCAAAAACAAAATTACTTCAAAGGGAAGAAAGCAACTGATTTCTGTACATTAATTTTGTACAGAAATCAGTTGCATTCTTATACAGTAATAATGAAGCAACAGAAAGACAAATAAAGAAACTGGTCCCATTCACAATTGCACCAAGAAGCATAAAATACCTAGGAATAAACCTACCCAAAGATGTAAAAGATCTGTATGCTGAAAACTATAGAAAGCTTATGCAGGAAATTGAAGAAGATACAAAGAAATGGAAAAACATTCCAATCTCATGGAAAGGAAGAATAAATATTGTTAAAATGTCAATACTACCCAAAGCAATCTACACATTCAATGCAATCCCAATCAAAATTCTTCTCGAAGCTAGAACAAGCAATCCTAAAATTTGTATGGAACCACAAAAGACCCTGAATAGCCAAAGTAATTTTGAAGAAGATGACCAAAGTGGGAAGCATCACAGTCCCAGACTTTAGCCTCTACTACAAAGCTGTCATCACCAAGACAGCATGGTACTGGCACAAAAACAGACAGACCAATGGAATAGAACAGAAACCCCAGAACTAGACCCACAAAAGTATGGCCAACTAATCTTTGACAAAGCAGGAAAGAATATCCAACGGAAAAAAGACAGTATCTAACAAATGGTGCTGGAAGAACTGGGCAGCAACATGCAGAAGAATGAAACTAGACCACTTTCTTACACCATTCACAAAAATAAATTCAGAATGGATGAAGGACCTGAATGTGAGACAGGAAACCATCAAAACCCTAGAGGAGAAAGCTGGAAAAAAATCTCTCTGACCTCAGCCTCAGCAATTTCTTACTTGACACATCCCCAAAGGCAAGGGAATTAAAAGTAAAAATGAACTATTGGGACCTCGTGAAGACAAAAAGTTTCTGTACTGCAAAGGAAACAATCAACAAAACTAAAAGGCAGCTGACGGAATGGGAAAAGATATTTGCAAATGACATATTGGATAAAGGGCTAGTATCCAAAATCTATAAAGAGCTCACCGAACTCCACACCCGAAAAACAAATAATCCAGTGAAGAAATGGACAGAAAACATGAATAGACACGCCTCTAAAGAAGACATCCGGATGGCCAACAGGCACATGAAAAGATGCTCAATGTCGCTCCTCATCAGGGAAATACAAATCAAAACCACACTCAGATATCACCTCACGCCAGTCAGAGTGGCCAAAATGAACAAATCAGGAGACTATAGATGCTAGAGGGGATGTGGAGAAACGGGAACCCTCTTGAACTGTTGGTGGGAATGCAAACTGGTGTAGCCACTCTGAAAAACAGTGTGGAGGTTCCTCAAAAAATTGAAAATAGATCTACCCTATGACCCAGCAATAGCACTGCTAAGAATTTACCCAACGGATACAGGAGTACTGATGCATAGGGGCACTTGTACCCCAATGTTTATAGCAGCACTTTCAATAATAGCCAAATTATGGAAAGAGCCTAAATGTCCATCAACTCACGAATGGATAAAGAAATTGTGGTTTATATGGAGTACTACGTGGCAATGGGAAAGAATGAAATCTGGCCTTCTGTAGCAACGTGGATGGAACTGGAGAGTGTTATGCTAAGTGAAATGAGCCATACAGAGAAAGACAGATACCATATGGTTTCACTCTTATGTGGATCCTGAGAAACTTAACAGAAGACCATGGGGGAGGGGAAGGAAAAAAAAAAGAGGGAGGGAGCCAAACCATAGAGACTCTTAAAAACTGAGAATAAACTGATGGTTGATGGGGGTGGGGGAGAGGGGAAAGTGGGGGATGGGCACTGAGGAGGGCACCTGTTGGGATGAGCACTGGGTGTTGTATGGAAACCAATTTGACAATCAATTTCATATTAAAAAAATAAATAAAAATAGATAAATAAAGGGAAGAAAGCAAGCCACAGTCATCCCTGATGACACAAAGTTCTGACAGACAAATCATGAGCAGATATTTCAAGCCATTTCTCAGAGGCAGAAGGACATTTCAGCTAAGAAAGGAAGGCAGGAAAATCATGTGGAGTCAGTGTGCTGATTTCCCCGGCACAGAATGATTTTTATCTAGAAAGAAGCTAGATTAGAAATCCTTTTTTATATGTAGTTTGGCATAGAAGAGGGTTAACAAATAGTACTCCCAAAGAAAATGATTGTATCTAACCACAGCAAAATGTCCAGAGAAGTCTACTATTCAGTCACTTAGATTCATAGTATCAAGTATCTCGATATATCCAACATGCAGACATTAGGCAACATGTGGACAAAATGGGCATCTATTTTTTTAAAACTCTTATTTGGGGGTGGCTGGGTGGTCTATTCAGTTAAGCTCAGGTCGTGATCTCGTGGGTTCAAGCCCCACATCGAGCTCTGTGCTGACAGGGCAGGGCCCGCTTGGGATTCTCTCTCTCCCTCTCTCTCTGCTGCCTCCCCCTCCCTGCTCACGCTCTCTCTCTCTCTCTCTCTCTCTCAAAATGAATAAATGAACGAAAAAAATAATTTAAAAAACTCCTATTTGCATATTTTAATATTGGCAAAGAGCTCAAAGGAATGAAATGGCAGAATGGATCCACCTGTTAATTAGCCTATTCATTCATTCGTTCGTTCGTTCGTTCATTCAACAGGTACGTATCAGGGGACTCGCCATGTGCTAGATCTGAACTCCATATTAAAGACGCAGCAGTGAGCAGGGCATGAAACCCATACAGCGTTCACAGTCATTAACTGAACATTTCTTCTCTGCTCCTCTGTCTGGTGCTGACCACGAGGGTTACAGAGAAATAAGAAAAGGCTCCCACTTCCAGAAAGCTCTTGGTTTAACGGTGGAGACAGACACATCCAATACGGGCCAAAGGTTCTGCCATTGAGGCGAGCATAATGAGCTGTGGGAATGAATTAGGAAATACGTTCGCGACAATATTTGATCTTAATCGCGCCTGAAACAGTGTCCCATTCGATCGGAAAGAAGCACTTGGTAGCATTGAGCTGAGTATTTTTTATTCGTTTGTTGGCTTATAGTGTATCACTGACATCCCTTTTATTAATTAAATAGTTAAAGAAAACGCAGAGAGAGAAGCTAATTACAAAAGTAAATGATCAGACATCATGACATTTAAATGTGGCTCTTGACTCGTAAACAAGAATTGGAACGAAAACAACATCAACGAAAAAACCCAAGTTCCGTATGTTTGAACCGTTTATTTCCCTGAGCCGCATGTGGCTGGAAACTGGGGTTTCCGGGTGGTTTGCCCGCAAGCTGTGGGGTCTCGTCTTTGCCTCCCTTCCCTCTTCCTCGCCTCAACAGCAGCCTTTGTCAACTTGAGGTCAAAACCATGCATAATTTTGGACATGAGCTGCACAACTTGAGGGCAATTATATAAACCCAGTATAACCCAGTAGATCCGCTGAATTGACTGACTATCCAGAATCCTGCTTTCATCTTTAGTTTTACTAAAGTCTTATCTGTCAGAGTGCCTGAGTCTTAAAGAAACAAGAGCCTACAGTCGGATGTCAAAGGGCGGACCCCGTGTTCGCACCTCATGTCAGGCCGGGCATTATCTGTATTATAGGTTGACCCCTAGGGTCCTCCCACTCATTCTGTGTCTACCCCTTTTTCCTCACGCTTTTCTGTGGACTAATTTGACTGAGTTTTACACTTTGTGTTTATTGTATAGATTTCCCCATGCTCTCTTCGGGTCATCACAATTAATTATATATAAATATTATTAATTATATTATATATACAATATATATAAAGGCTGAAAGAGGATCATTGACTACAAAACTGGCCTCCATATTTATCGGTTTCATAAATGACTTAGGGGGAGAATGGGAGAATGAAAAATAAGAAAAAAATAGACTGGACAATTGAGGAGCGTCCTTTAAACAAAACAGCAAACTGGTAGAATGTTCTACCTCTAGCTGGCTGTTTGGGGCTTGATAAACACTACACACATAGGAAAATAATTGTCCTAAAATGTTATGTATATTTTAAAAACATTGTAAGAAATGTTCTCTATTATTTACAGGATACAATCTAAAACCTTTACCCGTCATTTATAGTTCACCATAATGTAGTCTCAGTTAACTTTTTAATTCTTTTTTTTTTTTCAACTGAGGTGAAATTCTTATAAGTTCAACAACAAAATGAAAAATTTAGTGACATTTAGTGCATTCAACCACCACCTCTATCAACTTCCAAACATTTCATCACCCCCAAATAAACGTTGAGCCCATTAAGCAGTGCCCCCCCTTCCCCCACCTCCTGGCAACCACCAATCTGCTGTGTCTAAGGATTTAAGTATTCTGAATATTTCATATAAATGGAATCATACAACGTGTGGCCTTTTGAGTCTGGCTTCTTTCACTTAGCGTAATATTTTTTTTAATTTTTAAAAATCTGTATTTATTTTTGGGAGAGAGAGAGTGTGTGTGAGCAGGGGAAGGGCAGAGAGAGAAGGAGAGAGAGACTCCCAAGCAGACTCCAGGCTCCAAGCTGTCAGCACAGAGCCTGACGCGGGGCCCGAACCCATGAACCATGAGATCATGACCTGAGCTGAAGTCGGACGCTTCACCGACTAAGCCACCCAGGCGCCCCTACTTGGCGTAATATTTTTGAGATCCGCCCACACTGTGACATGTGTCACTCCGTCATTCCTTTCAATGGCCGAAAAGTATTCCATTGTACCATATTATATTTACCCATTCATCACTTGATGGACATTTGATGTCTTTTCTATATTTTCTACATTTGGCTATTATGAACAATGTTACTGTGAACACTTATGCACGGATTTTTATGTGGACACGGTTTCATTTCTCTCTGGTGAAAATGAATGGAATTACTGGGTCATAAGGTGACTCTACTTTTAACCTTTTAAGGAATTGGCAGACTGTTTTCCTGCACAATTTGACATTCCCACCAGCAGCGTATGAGAGTCGCAATTCCTTCACATCCTTACCGACACTTGTTATTTTCTCCTTAAAAAAATTATAGCCGTTCTAGTGGGTGTGGAGTGGTATCTCACTGAGGTTTTGATCTACATTTCCTTAATGACTAATGATGTGAGCATTTTGGGGGGTGTTTGGTAGTCATTTGTATGTCTTCTTTGGAGAAATGTCTATTCAAGTCCTTTGCCCATTTTCAAATTGGGTTTTCTGTCATTTGATTGTTGAGTCGTAAGAGTTCTTTATACATTCTGGACCTTAGACCCTTTTCAGATATACTATTTGCAAATATTTTCTTCCAATCTGCCGGTTGTCTTTTAACTTTCTGGCTAATGCTCTCTAGCGCACAAAAGTTGTGAATTTTGTTGAAGTCTAATTTACCTATTTTTAATTTTTTCCCTCATACTTCTAGTGTTAACGTTCTGCTTTTACAGCAAAGAAAAGATGAAGAGCTAGAAAGGCATCTCCTTGGCTCAGGGTTATTTGATAGCCTTCAAACATCGAATGGTGGGTGGTGGGGGAGGGGGGTGGAATGATGGGCTCTGGATGATTTCACTTTCTCTTCACTATGTTTATCAGTATGGAGAACAAATAATAGAGTCTTTTTATGCTTAGAAATGATAGTTTTTTTTCTGAGAACTTGCCACTCATCTGAAACAGCATTTTTCTTTCAAGAGACAGAAACACATCCTAAGGGATACGGTGCAAATTGCTACGTGTATGATCAAAGGGCAGTTTTCTGGAAGTCTGCACTTTCCATCTTTTCTTAGAAAATGCTGTGGATGTTTTCGCATACCAAATAACAGAATCCAAATTCTAACAAGTACATGCTAGAAAAGGGTCCTGTGGAAGATCTAACATTTATCGGGTACCTCTAAGCATCAAGTACATGGGAGATCCTTGCCATGGATTACCCATTTAATTCTCTAACACCTCAGAAGTGGATGGTATTATCCACATTATCTTCATTATTATGACACTCTAGTTTAAGGCTTAGGGGGATTCTATTATTTTTACTATTATAAAATTTGCCTTGTGTTATTCATTTTGTAGCTGGTAAATCTAGCGGGAGCTATTCCGTTTCCATTTGAAAACCTAAGACCATAGATGCCATATTCCAAAGGGAAGGCATCCTTTTGAAAAGTGAGTCTGATGATCCCTTTCCCCTGCCTATAATAACCTTTCAGTGGGTTGCCACTCTTCTTAGGCTTTAAAAGACTTTCCTAATCCTTTGACTACCTCCCCACCTCATTTTCTTTACCCTTTTGTCCTCCGCACCCACTCTAGGGCATTGTCTGCTTCCTCATCACCCTAACATGTACCCTGTAGCTATCACAGTCAAGACTGTTGACTGACTTGACGACCTTTCCTTTGCCACATGCATTCCCTAGCACGCTGAGGGGTGGGGGGAAACCTCGAAGGTAGAATTTGGGGTGGAGCCCCAACTCTGAGATCTCTAGATGCTCATCTTCAAGGTCCAGAGTTGGCTCACTCAGACATACGGGGATATTCACTCCTTCAGCCTCCATATTGACATCAGCAAAGTTGAGAAAGGCCGCCAAACTTCCGTGTTCCTGGCAACCGCACTGCTCCCCTGTCACCACACAGACATAGGCAGGAGTTAAATGCCCCAACCCCACCCCCACCCCAAGAGCCGTGTGGTCCTGGCCACTCCTTTCTCCTCTCTCCCTTCTATCATAGTGCTCACAACCTCGGCACTTCTATGCGCCAGAACATCAGACATCGTAGTACAAGGCTCTTTGTTTCTATTTATGTCGGTCACCAAAAGAATCTCCTGGTTCCCAGAACACCACTCCAGACTTCACCTCTTTTCCCTATCTCCTATCCCTTTTCCACACTTGAAACCCTTCCCCTGAAGCCTCTGGAGCTCGTGTGGACCCCAGTGCAACTTGTTTATAGACCCCGTGTGGGCCCTTGTCCTTCTTCATCTAACTGTCTAGACCTGACCCAAGAATGGCTGGTTCCTTGTAGCTTTCGGTGTCTATGTTAATTCACCCCCGCAGAACCAGGCCTGGAGGGAGGTCTTCCCTTGTCCTTGTTGCCACATCCAGATGACTGTCCTTCCCCTTTCTTCAAAATCCTCAGCTTGCAGCTTGTGCTCTTGGTCCATATTGCTCACCAATCCTTCTTAGTGTGGTCATCCCCCGCTTCGTTGCACAGGCCACATTATTGGAAGATGCTAGTGTTTGCATTGTCACTCCTGTCTCCCCCCATCCCTAGTTTATTGAGATATAATGACATCTAACGGTGCATGCGTTTAAGCTCTGTGGTCTGATTTTTTTTAAATTTTTTTTTTCAACGTTTATTTATTTTGGGGACAGAGAGAGACAGAGCATGAACGGGGGAGGGGCAGAGAGAGAGGGAGACACAGAATCGGAAACAGGCTCCAGGCTCTGAGCCATCAGCCCAGAGCCCGACGCGGGGCTCGAACTCCCGGACCGCGAGATCGTGACCTGGCTGAAGTCGGACGCTTAACCGACTGCGCCACCCAGGCGCCCCTCTGTGGTCTGATTTGACACACTTATATGTTGCACTATGATAATCTCCTATATTTTGTATAAGAAAATCTATTATAACCTATTATATTTTCCCCTGTTTTTTTACAGATGTTCTTTCTCCCCCCCTGAAGTTCTAAGACTTCTGTTATCATTTCTGCTTTGCCTAGTGTAATTACTTTAGAAATTCTTTAAGGATGGGTTTATGACACAAATCCTTTTAGTTTTCCTCTATCCAAAATTGTTTCTAATTCCCCTTCATTCCCAAAGGATCCTTTCAATGGATATAGAATTTGTGGTTGATTTTTTTTTTCTTTCAATACTTAAAAAACATTGTGTTATCTCCTTCCAGTATCCGTGGTTTCAGGTAAAAACTAGGATGCAATTCAAATTGGTATTTCCTTATATGGGATCTGTCATTTCTCTCTAGCTGCTTTCAAGATTTTATTATTGTCTTACAATTTCCAAATGTATATTTCCAGCTGCTCAGGCCCAGAACCTTGGTGTCATCCTTGACCTGCCATTCGTGTTTCGAATATCCCACACCCAGTCTGTCACCTCTTAACTTCAAGAAATATACATTGGGTCTGTCATACTGTCCTCTCCTCCACGGCTACCTTCCTGATCAAAACCATCATCACATTGGTTGATCACATCACGTCTCATTGGGTGATCATAATATCCAGGTAATGGTATCTCCACCTTATCTCTTTTCCCCATCTGAGTCTCATGGGCCAGCTTCTCAATCTGGAAAATCAAGTCTGCAGCTCTCACAAAAACACTCTCGTTCTACCTTCTCTGCTTATTTAATATGTTAGGACTTGGGACATGTGAAAGTTTTATGTGTTGTCTGCTTATTCTCCTACTTAAATGATTTCCTAAGGTAATCTCACTCTTTTGTGATGGAGCTCATTTCTTAAAGTTCACTTTAAAAAAATTTTCTTTTTTAATGTTTATTCAGTTTTGAGAGACAGAGAGCAAGCAGGGGTGGGGCAGAGAGCGGGAGACAGAATCCAAAGCAGGCTCCAGGCTCCGAGCCGTCATCACAGAGCCCGACGTGGGGCTCGAACTCACGAACTGTGAGATCATGACCTGAGCCGAAGTCAGATGCTTAACCGACTGAGCCACTCAGACGCCCCCTTAAAGTTCACTTTAAATTTAGAAAAACACCTTTCAATCATTCAAATTACTACTTTAAGTGTTCAACAGCATTGCCTTTTAGCAACAAAGTAAATCGCAAAAAAAATTGCGTGAGTAACAGAGGGTAGCTGGGTGGTGTGGTAATTGATCCTTCCCCTGTGTATGCTAGAGTGGGATCGTTTTTTTTTATGAATTCTCATGTATGTGAGTTTTGAGAAGAAGGGGGTGGAAATTCACTGCAAGGTTAGCCAATCCGCTTTCCTGTCGGGGCAAAATATTTTGCTTCCAAATGAGACCTTCAAGCTTTTGCCCCATCGCAGCACACATCCCGGATCTCAGCATGGCAGGGATTATCTGGAACGTGGGAGCTGTCAGTCCTCATGACCTACCGGCAGATTAGTAGGTGGGGTGATGACTGTTAAAAATACCTGGGGTGTCTGGGGGGCTCAGTCGGTTGGGGGGCCGACTTCAGCTCAGGTCACGATCTCACAGTCCGTGAGTTCGAGCCCCGCGTGGGGCTCTGTGCTGACAGCTCGGAGCCTGGAGCCCGCTTCCGATTCTGTGTCTCCCCCTCTCTCTGCTCCTCCCCTGCTCACGCTTTGTCTCTCTCTGTCTCAAAAAGAAATAAAAACATTAAAAAAAAATGTTTTTAAACACCTATTGCGGCCCTGGTTGACAAGGACCCTTTGTCTGCTTGACTTCAAGATAGAGTCACAGGGATTGTGGTTTCACACCTTCACGGAGGGACCTTTTCTTTTCTAGTTTACCATTCCTTCCATCCAGATACCTTGCCAGTACATTGATGGTTCATTTTGGCAAATCCTATTTTTTGATTTCTTGACTCTAACCTTCCTAATTCTTGACTGTTTCCTTTTATTTATGCTGCTGTAAGAAGGAAACTCAATTTCACCCTTTTCCAAGGCTACTGAAATTACCTAAAAGGACAATCCCCTTTCCACTGCCGCGACTGTGGCTTTTTGCTGTTGTTGGAAAGTGTATTTAAATTCCGTCAAGTCTACTTTAAAGACACCAATCTGCTCGACACAATGTTAGTACGTATCAACATTTTGTCAAATTCTTCAACTTTTTAAAGAAAGAAATCAAAATTTTTAATAAACTGGAAATCACCTTATAATTCAAAAGCCTTGCCAATGGATTTGCCACTGAAAACGAAGCAAGAAAACTCACAGATTGTGGCTCATTCTGTGTCGGAGCCCACAGCCGTAGTAGCGTAGGGTAGATAAGAACTTTTATCTACCTCAGTGGGATTTTGGTGGGGGGCGGGTTGTCAGTACGTGTTTTAGAACTTAATTGCGGTATATCGTACAATCGATTGTGTATATTTAAAGGGCTCCACGTGATCGTCTTTGAGACATGTGTAATCTATTTTGCGTTTTCTAATCACGTAAAGCTGAAACCCTCACCGCAATCCGCATAACGAACATGCCCATTGCCGCGAAAAGCTTCCGATGCAACTTTTAATACCCGCCTACCACCCTTTTGCTAGCATCCTTAATGGGAGTTTACAGGGAAACGAATGAAGCAATGGCTGAGAAACGGTGTGAAAACCACATGTCTTGAGTGCTGTGCTGTGGTTCTCACCTGCATGTGTGATTTGGACGGTGTATGGTTATTTTATGGTCAGGTCTTTTTCTTTACTCTCTAGGCTTTCCTTTTTTTTTTTTTTAAGTTTATTTACTTATTTTGAGAGAGAGAGAGAGAGAGAGAGTGGGCGAGGGGCATAGGGAGAGGGAGACAGAGGATCCAAAGCGGGCTCTGTGCTGACAGCAGAGAGCCTGATGCGGGGCTCGAACTCATGAACCGTGAGACCGTGACCTGAGATGAAGTCAATAATCAGACACGTAACTCGCTGAGTCACCCGAGTGCCCCAGATAGCTATTTCATTTTTTGATGATTAGGAGAAAATGAACATTTATTTCATTGCCAGCCTTTCCTCCCTCCTTTCCCCCTCTTCTCCTTCCCGCCCTCCCTTCTTCTCTTTCTCCTTCCTTCCTTTCCTCTCCCCTCTTTGATTTAGTTTTGAGAGAGAGAGCACAAGCAGGGGAGGGGCAAAGGGGGAGAGAGAGAGAAAGAGAGAGAGAATCACAAGCAGGCTCTGTGCCCAGTGCAGAGCTCCATGCCACGCTCGATCTCCTGACCCATTGGGCTCAATCTTACAACTCTGAGATCATGACCTAAGCTGAAATCAAGAATCTGATGCTTAACCGACTGACCCACTCAAGTGCCCCTACCCTCTTCAATTTAGTAGTTGGGGCCTTTGAATTAAACTAAGAAGAAGAAGAAGAAGAAGAAGAAGAAGAAGACAGATTGACAGGAGAAAAGGTTTATTTCACATGCACACAGAAGCCTCACGTAAGAGAAATGCAACCCCAAAGGAGTTGGCCAGATGTGAGAGCCCCTGTACCATTTGACCAAAGGCTGATAAATTGTAGAGAAGTGGCTAGCGAAAGGCCAGGGGGGGTTGGACTGCTAGGGAGGATACATTGTGGGGAGCCAAATATTTCAGGATAAATTACTGGAAGATAAAGATTGTTTCGGCAAGCTTTGTTTATGCAGATTCAAGCTGGTGCTGACTGTCCATTCCCTGTGATAAGGGTTGTTCTCTTCCTCCTGGTATGGGGGAGAGAGGAGGGGGCACACCTTCACAGAGGGAGACTTATGCCCTGCTTTTCTTAGGCAGAAACGACGAGAGCCTGGAGGTACTCTGGTGTCTGTCTTTTAATCGCCTTCAGCTCAAAAGAGTCCACATGCTCGCGTGCCGTATTGAGCAGCACATTCTGACCCCCTTCATTTTCTACTTTTCTTGTATAGTTGCTCATTTCCACCATGAGGCATGCAGTAAGGTGTGAGGCCGTGGGCTCCCCAAAGTCTCTCCCCTTTGTGTTCTGACCGCTCGAAGCCCTCAGTGCTGGTAGGAGTTCAAGTACAGCCTCCCTTGGACCACAGGCTCTCAGAATGTGTTTTATCCGATAAAGAGCGCATTTTCGTCCATCACCAGAGTGTCCCATAAATTATTTCAGACTCGAAGTCCTTAAATTTAAAGCCGTCTGATGCAACTTGGTCAGAACACATAGTTTGAACGTAGGCACCTTGACCTGAAATGTTTGAAAGTAACAATGTGATTGGTTTTAGCGATCTATTCCTAAAAGGCTGCAGGGCTGTCGGTACCTAGGCAGCCCCATCTGAATGCTAGGGAGGGATCGGGTACCTCCCTGGCCCTTGGGATTGAGGGGGCCCAATGGCCATGCCTGAGTCAGTGCAGAACGTACTGACCAGTGCCGGTGTTGCTGGTTTTTGGAGAGACCCTCCCTTTGACTAGTTGACAGAAGCTGGGTTTCTTTGGAGACCCACAGACTTCCAGAACAATTTCGTCCTTTCTTTGCCACCAGTGACAAGAGGTGGTATTAAAGCTTGTTAGTATTTAATCATACTATATCTCGGTGCAAAGTCTCATTCAGAGCAAAAACGACTTGTGCATAGACCACCTCTGCACCTAGGAAGTTAGTCCTTAATGAGACTGACACAGTCTAACACGTACTTTACTGACAAAGCGGGTATAAATTTGAGTCTTCTGCTTCGTAAGTAACTTGTTATGGTTTGTTTCCCATGGTTTGGGATGAAAAAGTTAAGCTAAATGTCACCTTGAAAGAAAAATACCTCATAGTTTGTCAAAACTTGGATTTGGCTGGCCTAGAAATGCATCATTAAAATATCAAAATGTAAGTGAGTTATCATCAGCATTTTTTTCTTGCATAGATAGGAGGTTACTCTATTCCATAACTAACATAGACCTTAGCTTTTACAAGTGTGGAAAATAAGGTCAACATTAAAAAATTTTTTTGCAGCTTTATTTATTTTTGAGAGAGAGAGAGAGAGAGAGAATGTGAGTGGGTTAGGGGCAGAGAGAAAGGGAGACACAGAATTTCAAGCAGGCTCCAAGCTCCGAGCTGTCAGCACAGAGCCTGACGCGGGGCTCGAATTCACGAACTGCGAGATCATGATAAGGCCAGCGTTTTAAAAATACACACCTGGTGGGGCGCCTGGGTGGCACAGTCGGTTAAGTGTCTGACTTCAGCCAGGTCACGATCTCGCGGTCCGTGAGTTTGAGCCCTGCGTCGGGCTCTGGGCTGATGGCTCGGAGCCTGGAGCCTGTTTCCGATTCTGTCTCTCCCTCTGTCTCTGCCCCTCCCCTGTTCATGCTCTGTCTCTCTCTGTCCCAAAAATAAATAAACGTTGAAAAAAAAAAATACACACCTGGCTAATTATGTTGAGTTTTAGCTTTAGAAATAAGGGGGAAAATAATCTTAAAGAAAAAGCAATGTGGGAACGAGCAAGAACAGATAGAAAAAAGAGAAAGGAATTGCTGTTGGTCGAGTGTTTCCTCTTGGGCAGGCATCGTGCTCGGTAGGTACTCTTCCCTTTGCTATCTTGAGGAGGAGAGAAGAATAAGGATGGAAAAGCTTCAAAATGACCCCCTCTGGGGTATAATTACCTCTTTTCCTTGAGACTCTTACCTCACCTGACAACCTATCATTGTCACAAGCCAATAAGACAGGCTGCACTGGGCATAATTGTTCCCTTATTCTAAATAAAAGGAAAAATATGCAGAACATATGCTCAGGGGAGAATTCCAGGTGGATCCCAGGTCTCTAAGATTTGCTTTCCCTGGTTTGACCAGACTTCATGCTTGCCGATGAGAAACTGTTAACCTACCTGTCCTCTTAATGGGACATTATTCACCGTAATTAAATGAGTATCTGCTGAGCACCTTTTATGTGCCATGTGGTGGGACAGGTGAGGGAGAAGAGTGAGAGATGATCTCTGTGTTCAAGGACAGAGACATCCACTCGCGGATAAACACGAGACCCGCTCTATACGGAAGAGGGTGTGATGTGCCCTCCTTGAGCCAGGTGCTCATTCTGATGAAGGCTCTGTAGAAAGCTTCCAGAAAGGACCTCGGTGCATGGTGGGAGATGAGGGAAGGGGATTCTAGACAAGGGAGCTAAATAAGGACGAAGAGGCATGGAAGTGTGTCTTGTAGCTATGGAAGGCAAAAGAAGGGTCTAGCTGGATGGGTGCCATCCGGGCATAGAGTTTCCAAAGAGGCTGGAAAGGTAGATCACATCTGGGCTTTGGCGGACTTTGAATGCCAGCTGGAACCAGAATGGGAAGTCCAGTAAAGGTTTTTGAACAGGGAAAGATGGACTGGAGACGAGGGAGACTGGAGGCAGAAGACCGCTAGGAGACCATCATTGTCAGAGTCTGGGTTAGAAGTTATGTGGGAAAAAGCCATGAGACTATGGAAACAAACGTGGTCTTCAGAAAGACATTAAAGGTTGGTCAAAAGAGCTTTGGGCATGGACATTGGAGACTAGATTCTGTCACTTCCAAGCCATTGACTAAGCTACTCTCTTAAGTTGCTGAGATGAGTTTCTTGATTTGCAAAATGGAAAATTCTGAGATGCTATATACCCATTGTTCTAGATTCTGGAGTTCTGGCAGTAGAGTAAAACAAACAAAACGGCTGCCATCACTGTTGGAGGAATAGAAAAGAAACACTGTAAGTAAGGAAAATATATAGAGTATTGGTAATAATGAGTGGTAAGGGGGAAAAAAAATAAAGCAGAGAGGGGGGATATAAGATGATGAAAGAGCATATGGAAATTTTAGGTAAGGGCGGGAGCTCACCATGACAGATTGGGGGGAAATGAGAAGGTCAGCATGCAGATACCTGGGGAAAGGGTTCCAGGAAGAGAAAAACAGGAAGTGCAAGGGTCCTGGGGCAGGAGCACCCTAGGAGTATTTGAGAAATATATGAAGACCAGAATGCTGGAGCAGAGATATGGGAAGCCAGATCATGTAGAGCTTGTGGATTAAAGTAAGTACTTTGGCTTTTTACCCTTAGTAAAGGGGAAAACTGTTGGAGGGTTTTGAGCAAAGGCACGACAAGATTTGACTTAGGTTTTCACTATAGCCTTCAGACAGTGTGTTGAAGAGAGGCAGGAGTTAAGGAGAGAAACAAGGAGACCATTTTGGAATGGTCCAGCGTGCAGGGTACGGTCCCTGCAAGGGGGTTGGGGTGGGAGAAGTGTCCAGGTCCCCGCTCTGTTCCGACGGTAAAGCTCGCAGCATGTGCGGACAGCCTCCACACAGACTGTAAGAGGAAGAAACTCAAAAGTGACTTCAGGTTTAATGAAGCCGCCCCTGGCTCATTTAGAGAAAACCACAAGGAACTAGACTGTGTGGGAATCCTAGGAGCTCCACGTTGAACATGTTTTAATTGAGATATTTGAGTGGAAATACGTGTCGGGCGGTTGGCCGTGAGCCTGGGGTGGAAGGAAAAGATCTTGCTGCGGATGTGGAGCTACGGGTCGTCAGCACGCCGTTCCTGAGAGGAGAACTGAATTTTGCCAAAGCGGTTTTTATTGACCACGGTTTTCTTTTTTTCTTTTTTTTTTCCAATATATGAAATTTATTGTCAAATTGGTTTCCATACAACACCCAGTGCTCATCCCAAAAGGTGCCCTCCTCAATACCCATCACCCACCCTCCCCTCCCTCCCACCCCCCATCAACCCTCAGTTTGTTCTCAGTTTTTAACAGTCTCTTATGCTGACCACGGTTTTCTTATAAGAGTGAGTTTCCAGGTCCCGGAGAGTGAATAAACGAATGGACAATGAATGGTCAGACCGTATCCAAAAATAAAACTCTGACCCATCATCTGCAGCAACCAGACCAGGAAGTTAGCCTGCCACCTTTACGTCAGCTTGTAGAAAGTCAGACCACTATCTCCAGTAACAACCCAGGAAGCCAAACAATGACCCCTGGGACCATCAGCCCCAAACAGCCAGGACTTGATTAAAATTGGTAGCTTTCCTAATTTTTGTCCCCACTTCCAACTTAAGACCAACCAGAGAAAGTCTAACACACCCCTAACCGATCAATAGGGTCCCCAATTCTAGTTAGCTCAACTTCAACTCCTCAAGGTCAACAGCCTCCAATCAGGGCACGCCTGAAACCTCTTTCTTCTATAAAGCTTTCCCTCTCCTGTGCCTAACTTCAAGTCCGTGACGAATGTCAGTGATGGTGGGTTGCTGACAGCAAGCTCTGAATGAACAGCGTTTGGCTTGTTCTTATTTGATTGGTCTTGCTTTGGTGTCCACATTTCCCATCATAGCCAAATGACCACTCCAGTAAGGAGATGCTCCAGGATAAATATGGATACAGTTCCCTCTACAGGGAATACCGTGATATTCGCAGAAAACTGTCTTTTTGGCTTCCTGGAAGTTAAAAAAAAAAAATTTAAACGTAGCATTTGTTGTCAATGCGTTTGTATGCCTCTAAGAACGATCATGTTAAATTGGCTCTTCTCTGCTATGAAACAGCTGAGCCCAAACAATTAATTATATGGTCAAGCAGTTGCCCTAATTTGGTTATTTGCACAGAAATAACCAGAACAGTAATGGTCTATTTATTTTGTGCTAATAAAGAGTTGAATTTGGCTTGGTCTAAATAATTTGTTAATTTTTTTTATCGTGATAGTGGATTTTTTAAAAACCAGATATATTGGCATTTCTATTATAAAAATTCCACAAATATTATAGTCAAAAGACTTGAATAGAATGGCTAAAACGTTCACATATTTTAAAATATGTGTTTTTCAAATACTTAGCTACATTATTTGATCACTTTCATGACAATTATTTTTCAGTTCCCGATTTAAAGGTTAAAAAGAAGCTGAGATTTTATGGCCATTGAACAAGATCCCAGTTTGGAATTAGATGGGTAAGGAGTGCACTTGCTGGGATGAACACTGGGTGATGTACAGAATTGTCGAATCACTAAATCGTATACCTGAAATTAATATAACACTGTGTGTTAACTGTACTGGAATTAACACTTAATAGAAACAAAGCAAATATTTTGTATTGGATTTCAAGAGAGGGTGGTTAGACTTTGTTTCCATTAGGAGGCAACTTCCCCTTGGGCAATTCTAGCACCTGCTCTAAGCCCTAATTCCCTCATTTCTTTTCTCTTTCTTTCTTCCTTCCTTTCTCCCTTTTCTTTCCTTTCTTTTCTTTCTTTCTTTCTTTCTTTCTTTCTTTCTTTCTTTCTTTCTTTCTTTCAGTTTGTTTATTTGTTTAACAGAGCCCTGTGCGGGGCTCAAACCCAGAAACCAAGAGATCACGACCTGAGCTGAGATGGAGAGTCCGACGCTTCACCGACTGCGCCACCCAAGCACCCCTCAGTGTCCTCATTTAAGGCAGAGATGGCGGCATTTGTCCACTGAAACTCACGGGGCTGAGTTGCAGATCTGGCGAGACAATGCGTGGGAAGGAGTTTTGCAAGCTAAGTGCTAACAGCAGTGGAGTGTATTATCACTTAGTATTAGCTCCTATTCATTTCGGCACCTCGAAGCACCCTACAAGTATTCTAAGCGTGTCCCGGCCTCCCGCGGGGTACTTTGCTGTCCCTGGGGGTTGGTCTGGGGCATCTCAACTGCGGGACATTTCCCTCTGTCCTGGGAAACGCGCCTGGCGCGCGTTGCACCAGACTCAGGAGATCAGAAAGCACCCCAGCCGCTCACTTCGCCACGTGACACTGTTGGGCCTGCACACACCAGCGTTTAATGGTGACTTGTGAGCAGCAGAGCCGCCTCCCTCCCGCACCGCCTCCAGAGCCTCCCGCCCCATCCCAAGGGCTCACCCCTGCATCTCACAGGGAGGGCGGATTGTATTCTGGCCTCTGGGAGAAAACAGCCTTTCTCCCAGGGGAAGGAATGCAGATAATGGGAGACTTTTCAGGATTTCTTGATGTCCAAAAACTATTGAAACTCACCCAAAGAATGTTCCCTCTCTGAGGAGGGCTTGCTTCTTTTACTCAAGTCTCTGCCCAGTCGGGGACTTTGTTTTCCCCCCAATTAGTGGCCTCCGGACAGGTTTGCAAGTGGAGCCTCCAGAATTGCGCGGAGAAGCCCCGTGGCTTGGTCGCTTCCTGTGACCGGAGGCTGCCAAGAGTCAAGTGCGCGCAGGGGCTTCTCTCTCGGAGCTGCGTGGCCTTCGTGGCGAGCACCAACTTACCGCAGGGAGAGAAATCCTTCATTTGATGAGATCCCCAGGGACGGTTTATAGCTGATCTTGTTTCTCATTCCCCAAATGAGTCAGCGATGCTACTCGTCCGCTGGAAAACGATCTCAACACTTGACTGCATCTCCCATTAACCCTAAGCAACCGGGATGCCTGATCTAAAATGCAACGTGATCGGGGTCCCTGGGTGGCCCAGCTGGGTTAGGTGTCTGGCTTCAGCTCAGGCCGTGATCTCTCCGGTTTGTGAGTTCGAGCCCCACCTCGCACTCTGTGCTGACAGCTCAGAGCCTGTGTTGCATCCACACGACTCCTGAAACAGAATGCCACGGGCACCAGTGACAGTCACAGCAAAGTTTATTACAATGAGAGGCAAGGCCGACCGATCGGGACCAACACTCTTGATAAGAGCGCGGCCTCCAACAGCCGGGGTACAGAGTTTTTATGGCCGATCACGTCATCTTATCATCACCTGGGAACAGAACAGAGAAACAGTTCCCAGAGGAGTTAGAAACAGTTGCCGGATGAGGTGATGATTTTAGACTTTCTGCGGCTAAGTTGCAACCAGTGGATCTCCTAGACCCTGCCTCTGATGCTCTTTCTTTGAGCTTTTGTTTCCTTCTTTGGTGAAGCCTGATTTACAAGAGAATGACGCGTAATTTACAAGAGTAAAGCAAGGCTGTTATCTCTTGACCTTCAGTGTCAGAACAAAGCTGTTATTTCTCAAGCTACAGTGTTAGCCCTAGGCTACAATCTAACCCTTACACCTGGAACCTGCTTCGCATTCTGTGTCTCTCTCTCCCTCTCTGCACTCTCCCCCACTCACACTGTCTGTCTCTCAAAATTAAATAAACAGTAAAAAATGTTTTTAAGTGCAATGTGATCTTTACTGTAGCTTCTTAAATCTTAGCTTTTCAAATGTATAATCACACACAACACAGATTTTAGCTCAGCATTTTACTGCCAGCTGTATGTTGTTGCACAGAGATCTGTGAATGACTATTCCATTATTCTCGCAAACGATAGATTTGCTCCAAAAGGCGATAAAGAAAATTTTACAATAAAATCATAACAAGCCTTTATTTCAAGGTAGTATCTTACTTTTCTTTTTAATTCAAAGTAACTTCTAGATGTCATCGTATTATCTCTCATCATAACACACAACTCTGAGGCACTCATTAAGGAACCGAATACCACAATATTTTATGCGACAGGTGAAGCAACAATAATATCACTTTGTTTTTTTGATCTTTGTCCTCGACATGCTGGGGAAGTTGATTGTGAGTTGTTTCAGATCTCCAGAATTATGACTGTCCCGATAATTCCCCCCAAACAGGCTCCAAGACAAATATTGGTGGGGTTTGAAGTTAATTTTTCTTTAATTATGTGAACAGTTACTAAATTCTCTATTTTATAATTACATTAATGTTTTTAACCTTTTATTTTGTAGGGACAGACCACCGCAAACGAGTCTAAGGGCTTCTGGTGCCGCTTTCGATCTTTGCCAGGTCCTCAGGTACCACAAAGTCGAAGAGCGAAAGAGACAGAATACACAAACGATGGCCAGATCACAGATAAAAATAGAACTTTGACTCGCAACCGCAACAACTCACCCAGGGAACCGCCCCTTTATCTGCAACAAACAGCCCGGTAAGCCACCTGCTGTGAGTCAGCAAGGGGGTCAGAAGAGACCACCCCCCAAATATGAGGATTATTTTGAGCTGCTGGCAATTCAGAAACAGCAGTCACAAACAAACAGAGCTCCCGCTCCTCCCCCAATCTGCTGAGAAGCAGAGCACAAAATCCCCTTTGTGAGAGGCTCCCTCCCCTCTCCTGCCCTAGGAAGAGAAGAATTAGTCACGGAGATGGCGTGGCTTCAGTCTGCATAAAGCAACCTCGCTGAAAGAACCCTGGCCTTTCATTGAGTTTCCCCCCCCTGTGTTTACCTTCCCACAGTTCACCGCCCCAAAGCCCACACCCCGTTTCCTCTGTGTAGACACTTCTCCACAGTCCGCTGTGCTTTTCTAAAAACAGTGTGTAAGCTCCCAGGTCTAACCCACAGTGGATCTTCACCTCTTTTCTGCGAAGCCTCTGTGCACATGTGAAATAAACAGTGTCTCCTGTTAATCTGGCTTTTTCTCTCTCTCTCTCTTTCATTGTCATACTCCAGCTACTGAAATTAAGAGGAGAGAGAAAAAGCATTTTTTCCTCGCGTTGCAGCTTTGGAGACCCACATGGGATGGCGTGGGCATCCCATTTTCCTGGGGGGGTCTGGGGGGCTGTAGCTGAGTCTGGAGACATCTAAGCGGAAAAGGCAAAAATCCTTACCAAGGCAGGCCTCTCTGACTTCTGTTCAGAGTCCAGGCACATGAGGGCAGTAAGCACGTCTCGTCTAAATCTAAATCAGCAGGAGAAACCACTTGAAGGAGCTAGTTCTCTGGACATTACTCTAGGGTGACTCTCGCTTTGGGGTCCGCATTGGTTATTGGTTCTTTTCCTTCCAGGGACAGCATTGTTTTCCTTTTTATGTCGTATGTATCATTTGCCTAAGGAGGGGAATCACAGGGTAAGATTCCCCTTCTGCCTCGTTTGATATCCTGAGAGCTTGGCTTGGATCTCCCTAGCTTTCCACCTGTCAGCGGTCCGCCTGTTGGGCCTGAGGCTGTTTATTGTGAGGTTGGGGGCACTGAGAATTTGTGATGGGCTCTATTGCAAATGGGAGTTGGACCCCCACTTCCTGATGTCCTGCTGACCGCTGTCAGCTGTCAGAGTGTTCGGCTAGTCACTTTGGAAGTGACTCTACACCATATCGTTTGCACCTTCTTGCGTTTATGGTTAAGCTATTAAAAAAAAAAAAGCTTATTGGTTTTAGTTTTGAGTCACATTTGGAATAGGTACACATTTGGAAAAAATTTTAAGGTGCTACTTGGAAACAAATTAGATATATTACCCACTCATATGACCTTTAAAAACTTCCAGACAGCCACTTAGCACTTCCATAAGGTTCCTTGCCCAAAGTTTAATTCACAGTCTCCATTAGATTACGTACAGGGGAAAATCTTAAAAGTAATCTCCACTGATATTGGTAAAAAGTTTTAGCCGTCATTGAGTGGATAATCTTAACTTGTTCCGTCTTCCAGAAACACAAATTGGATCTAAGTATTTTATATGGACCAGTGACTTTGTATTACTGTGTTTACCTGACTCATGGCTAACATTGTTTTTCATTCAAGGATAATTAACATACGGTGTTATGTTAGTTTCGGGTGTACAATGAAGTGACTCAACAATTCTATACATTACTCATGTTCAAGATAAGTGTACTCTTAATCTCCTTCTCCTATTTTCCCCATCCCCCTACCCACCTACCCTCTGGAAACTACCAGTTTGTTCTCTATATTTAAAAGTCTGTTTTTCAGTTTTTCTCTTTCTTAATTTGTTCGTTTGTTTTGTTTCTTAAATTCCACATATGAGTGAAATCATATGGCATTTGTCTTTCTCTGACTGACTTATGTCCCTTAGCATTATACCCTCTAGATCCACCCATGTTGTTGCAAATGGCAAGATTTCATTCTTTTTTATGGCTGAGTGATATTGCATAGCATTTGTACCATATCTCCTTTATCCATTCATCTATCAATGGACACGTGGGTTGCTTCCATATTGGCTATTGTGAATAATGCTGCAATAAACACAGAGGTAAATATGTCTTTTCAAGTCAGTGTTTCCAGTAGAAGAATTACTGCATCATATGGTAATTCTAATGTTAATTTTCTGAGGAGTCTCCATGCTGTTTTCCACAGTGGCTGTGCCAATTTGCATTCCCACTATCAGTGCACAAGGGTTCCTTTTTCTCCACATCCTCGCCAATACTTGTTATTTCTTTTGTTTTTTATTTTAGCCATTCTGACAGATACATAGTGATATCTCATTGTGGTTTTAAGTTGCATTTCCCTGATGAGTGATACCGAGCATCTTTTCATGTGTCTGTTGGCCATCTGTATGTCTTTAGAAAAATGTCTATTCAGGTCCTGTACCCATTTTTAATTGCATTACTCTTTTTTTCTTGTTGAGTTGTATAAATTCTTTGTATATTTTGGATATTAACGCCTTATTAGGTATATCATTTGCAAATACCTTCTTTCATTCAGCAGGTTGCTTTTTTGTTTTGTTGATGGTTGCCTTTGCTATGCAAAAGCTTTTTATTTATTTTGGTATAGTCCCAATAGTTTAATTTTACTGTAAGATCTCTATCTGCATGTATGTCATGAATGTATATGTATATATGTTATGTGTAGTGGTATTTTTCTACCTCTGGATGGTGTTACCAAAATGAACTTGTAAAAGAGCTCTGTGTTAACTTACTTAGAAAAAAATAAGTACCTGTATCAATGAAATATTCATAAAATTCTCAGAAATATGGAAACTAATAGGATGGAGTTTGGGGGTGATGGTGGCATTCGAAGCCGATGGCCAAGAAAGAATTCTTCAAGACACCTTTAGTGCAAAAAGGTCATTTTATTAAAGCATGGGGACAGGACCCGTGGGCAAAAAGAGCTTCACTGGGGTTGTGACGGGTAACTGATTACATACCTTCAGGTTGGGAGGGGTAACGGATAGAGTAAATCTCTAGAGTATTTTGGAAGCAAGGTTTCCAGAACCTTGAGAGGTTTGGTATTATTAGGAAAATGCCATTTATTACCTGTTAGTAAAACCTCAGTCATGAGACCCTTCAGATGTATATCAGGGGCCACAATCATGTATTTGATTGCCAGCATATATCTTGGGGGTGTTGAGATAAAGGAAGTTTCCAAAGGAATTTTTATATGTTAAAGTAGACTTACAGGACCCCGGGGAGGCCAGGATAATGTTAAGCCTAGATTCCCTTTTGCCCGTAGCAAAGTGTCATCATTGATGCAGCTGAGCTCCTAGAGGGAGGTCACCCTGCCTGTTTCAAGGACTGGTCACTGGCCTGTAGGCAGTAAGGGAATTTCATTTTTCATTTGCCTCTGTTCCCCACATCACCACGACAAGCACTTAAACCTTCTTACATCCGATGAGGGTGATATTAGGGCTCCAGAAAATGGAGTCTACAGGTTTCTGGAGATTAAGCTATGGATCAGATTGCCTTTTTCTTGCAGTTACTAAGTTATCCATAAAGTGAAGGAGGCTCCTGCCCTGCACGACTGTGATCTCCGTCAGTCAACCATCTGCTTTCTTTCCTTTCCCCTGTTCTGGGGCAGCCGGGAGTGTCCGAGAAATAGCACACATACCCCACCTGGGGGTGGGTGCTGTTAGCCTACACTGTGTCTTCAGCCTGCCCTATGCCCCCTTGTCATAATATATGTGGTTTTCAGGAATAATCTTTGGTGAATAAGGCTAATTTAATGCTGTTGGTTTAGCTAAAACATGTATGTCTTCAGAGCTGTCTGCATTATGTTTAAAATCATTTCTCCTCAATATGGAAAGCCCTAAAGCTTTTTTTTTTTTTTTTTTAATATAAACCATGTTGCTTTTACTTACCTTCAAAATCTTTTATTGTCACTTTGGTTAAATGGATACATAGTCACTCTACTTGGGTTTACTAGTAAAATAAACTGATGTTATCACTATTACATATTTGAGATTATAAAATTATAAAAGCATTCTAAGAACAAAATGTATAATAAAAATAAATAGCTTGATTCATGTCAAAAAACAAGTAGGCAGGAAGAGTTATATGTTTAACTTTGAAGTTTTTTACTTCTGTGGTTTCTGATGCTTGCCTCTCATGCCCATGTTACAAAATTTGTGAACAAGAAAGCAACTGAAGGTAATGGCTGGTTTTCTCTAAAGCCTCATGAAATTTTCACGAACACTCCAAGCATAATTATTAAGATCACGTGGGTTAAGTGGATGTAAATGAGACAAAATTTATAAATGAACCTTTGTGCTTCCAAATAGCTTCCAAAATCCTTTTGGTAACTGTAAACCTTGAAACTATAGCTATTTAAAAGGTGGATATTAATTCACCGAGATCATCCGCGAATAAGCCAAAATACTAAATAAAACCGTAATTGCTAGACATAACTTTCAATTTATCTACTTTTCGTCTCTTATTTTTACAGGAAGGTTAAAAAGATACTTGGGTCTGTTAGGAAACATGGGGTTTGGGAGAAGGGGAGGATGTTGGGAGAAGGGGAACAAAGTTCCAAATGATTAAGCTCTGGGGTTCTAACAAACAGCATGGTGACTATAATGAACAGTATTGTGTTATGTACCTCAAAGGTCTTTTTATACTTTAAAGTTGTTAAGACAGTAGATTTCAAACGTTATTATCGCAAAAGATGGTAATTATGTGTGGAGATGGGAGTGTTAACGAACCCTATTGGGGTAATCATTTCACAGCATATGTGTGTATCATATCGTCACTTTGTAGCTATGTTAAACGCCAATAACAGCAAAGCTGGAAAAAAAAGATACAGGAAAGATTACTATAGCCAAAAATATACACAAAATTTCTGAGAATAGTTTCACTGGAAATGTATAAACCTTTTTTGATTAAAACTATCAAACACTCCTCAGGGCGCCTGGGTGGCTCAGTCAGTTAAGCGTCTGACTCAGGCTCAGGTCGTGAGTTCCAACCCCACCCCAGCCTCACTGCTGTCAAAAAGAGCCCACTTTGGATCCTCTGTACCCGTCTTTCTGCCCCTCCCCTGCTCGCACTTTCTCTCCCTCTCTCTCTGCCTCTCTCTGTGTCTCTCTCAAAAATAAACATTTTTTTTTAAACTCTAAAACCCTCCTCAAAGACACAAATGTAGATTTAAATGAAATGCGAGACAACATTCTTGCAATGGGATGCCTGCACATGGTAAAGATGTTCCAAATGAAAAGACGAAGGGTTGACGGGGAACTTCACGATGGGTGAGAGGCTGACAGCTTCCCCCATCGCAGCGCCGCTGAAAGTGAAGTAGCCAGACCTTACGTGCTTCCTTGTCTGACGCAATTGACAGCCCGTGGCCCCTTGGATGGAACATTCGCGCCAAAAGAATTCAACCAGAATCTGATCAGATCTCTCGATGTAACTAACTGCCAGTTCACAGGAGAGAGGACAAAAAGAAACATCCAGAGAATACTCTGGGATGTCATCAACCAAATCCACAAAGTCTAGAGGACAATTTATTCTAGAGAAGGAAGAGGGTACCATTATAGATCGCAAGGGACTTGACGCAAATCAACCACGTGCAGTCTGTGGACCTTGTCTGCATCTTGATTTAAGCCAACCGAAGAAAGGCATTTCGGGAAATTTGAAAATAGACTATTAGATGATACTGAAGAATTACAGTCATTTTTGTTAGGTGTGGTAATGGTATGTGGCCACAGGTAAAAAGTCTTACCTTAAAGACTTATAATAAAATATTTATGGGAGGAGCGCCTGGGAGGCCCGGTTAAGCGTCCGACTTTGGCTCAGGTCATGATCTCATGGTTCATGAGTTCGAGCCCCACGTCGAGCTCTGTGCTGACAGGTCAGAGCCTGGAGCCTGCCCCCCTCTCTCTGTGCCCTCCCCTGCTCACGCTTCGGAGCTTAAATAAATAAACATTTAAAAAAACACTTATGAGACACAATAAATACTAACTGAACAATAACAAACATGAAAAAACCAAATATGCACTTGTGACCAGTCACATAGGATTCCCTGCTTCCCAGCTGATCTGCAGCTTTTCCATGATGGCAGTTCCCAACTGAGATAGATCTGAAGCCTTTCCGTTTTCCAATATAAAGCTTTCCCACTCCTCTACCTGCTTTTGAGTCTTTGCCAAAACTGAGTGACGATGACTGACTATTTGCCGTTGCAAGGTCAGAATGAATAGCCTTTGTTTTTGTCATCAGCTGGTCTTCGTTTATTTTTTTCTGCAAGGGTTTTAAAAGCATCACGATGGCTGATGTGATTTCTAAAATGTTCCCTCCCAATCTCACAGAGAGAAAACAGTGCTATTTTGTTATACATCCATTCACCTACAAATGAAAACCTAATTAACCGGTGTGCCATTAAGAGGGCAACTGGCTGATTGCGACTTGAGTAAAAGCATTACGACCATGGACCATTTAGTTCTCTGGTTAGCCCAACACAGTGATGTAAAATATCTTACCATTTCATCAAAGTCACCAAAGTCGGGATACGTCTGGAACTTAACTGACTTTGCTTAAAAGGGAAGGAGGTGTTTAACAGATGAAGGAAGCTATGCAGATTGGTTAACAGGCTAGGCATACATTGGCCTGGACAGATCCCACAGAGGTCCGGTAAGCTGTGAGCTTTGCTGGAATAGGAACTCCTAGGAGTGCTCCTTCTTCTCGAGAGAAGATGAAACCCTGTGGTACAAACACCACCATGGCAATGCCCATGGGGGCTGTGAATTACCTGGCTTGGGTGGCTCAGTTGGTTGAGCATCCGACTTTGGCTCAGGTCATGATCTCACCTTCGTGAGTTCAAGCCCTGCATCGGGCTCCCTGCTCTCAGCACAGAGCCTGCTTGAGATCCTCTGTTTCCCTCTCTCTCTCTACCTTTCCCGTGCTTGTACTCGCTCTCTCTCTCAAAAATAAATAAACTTTTTTTTTTTTTTAAAGAAAGAGAAGTATCTGGTCCTTCTATATTTCCAGGCCTTACTGCTCTTCTTTGAGGCCGAAATCATAAAATTTTAGAGATTGAGACAAAAAAAAAAAAAAAAAAAAAAAATGATCTAAGCCAATTCCCCTCAATATATTTGAAAATTCTGGAAAAAGTGGCACGCTCAAGTCAAGCCAACCAATGGTGCACCCAGGGCTCCAACCAGACCTTTTGTTTCCAATTCCTGTGCTATTTCCATCAGGGAACACTGACCTTACATCACTGCGGGAAGTGAGTCATAGTGTTGTCCACCATTTACATTTTTCTTAATTCTGTCTCAGGATTCCGATCGGCAACAGAATTACCTAGTTAGCTATGTCATTTTGCATTTAACATTAGTACTTACTTGATTACAGAGTGCTCTTTGTTTTGCTTTTGCAGCTATTGGATTTTTATTTAGCCGAATTACCCAGTTGCCTTTACGGACTTAATTGCTCTCCAGTAGCTCTTAATGTTGTACCTTCCTTTACAATTTCCATTATAACTCATTACGCTTTACAGAAGTCAGATGACACACGACATCATGAGTGCAGACCACTTGCGCCCTTGTTAAGGGACCTGCTTTAGCACACCCATGTACAATGATGGGCAACTCAGGGGGTTTCATAATTTGACAAGCTGGAGGAGTAAGCAAACCAGCAAGACCCCGTGATGGGTGCTAAAATTTGTGGGCAACAGTTTGTGGAGAAACTGGATATTTGAATAGTTTCCAAGTCTCTCTCCCCAAATACTCATTAACTACAAAGTGCAAGATAGCGTACGTATTTGTTTTCTGTGGCGGCATAGCGAATTGCCTCAAATTTGCGGCTTCAAATAAACGTAATCATTAGCACAGTTTCTGTGGGTCAGGAGTCCGGGGAGGGTCTTCTGTTCAGTCTCGAAGGTTGAAATCAAGGTGTGAGAAGGCTGAGTTCTTGTTTGGAGCTCAGGTTGTCTTCTGAGCTCAACCAGAGTGTTGCCAGAATTCTTTGTGCTGTGGAACTGAAGACTGTGTGTGTGTGTGTGTGTGTGTGTTTAATATTTACTTATTTTTGAGAGAGACTGAGAGAGAGAGAGACAGAAGCGGGGGAGGGGTAGAGAGAGAGGTGGGGACAGAGGATCCGAAGCAAGCTCTGCATTGACAGCAGAGAGCTTGATGTGGGGCTCAAACTCACAAACGGTGAGATCATGACCTGAGCCGAAATCAGACAACCAACTGAGCCACCCAGGCGCCCCTGAAGACTGTGTTTTCTTGATGGCTCTCAACTAGGGCCCTTCTCAATCCTAGATGCAAACTCTGTTCCCAGCAACAGGACCTTATCTTCAACCTACAGCTTTCTCCGTGAAAATCAGCACAGTCTTTTCCACTTCGTAGTTCAGGCCCAGCCAGGACAATCTTGCTTTTGGTGAACCCCAAGGCAACTGTTCAGAACCTTAATTAAATCTGTGAAATCCCTTCTACAGTACAACATAACCACAGGAACTGTTTCCCCTATATTTTGCAACTGTTCTGTAAGCCTAAAATTATATTAAAATAATAAGTTAAAAATATGAACAGTGTTCCATGAAGGTTGATTGAGTTCAGAGAGCTAACGATTTGGAGCTAAACATTCCCACGGGGACGGGGTAAGTGCTTGGACGAGAGATTTGTCATTTGTCCTTTACAGGAAGTGACAGGAAATCTATGAAGGTAGATGAGGCCAGATATAAAAAGACATATGGCCAAATCTCCTTTCAATTTTGAACTCAGGCAAGATGGCTGGTGCTGGGAACCCTTTTCCCTTTGAGTTGTGGGCACAGAGGCCCGCATCCAGTGCTGGGGGAAGGGGTCTGGGGGAGCTAGGCAGGTTGTCAGATTCCCTGCTCAAAGAAGGACCAGATAGGGGCAGCCGAACTAGTTATGGAACCTGGAAGCAGTTCAGGGAAACTCGGGCAGTTCATCTCTAGAGAGAGCCAGCATCTGGAATGGGCAGGAGATAGGGAGAGTGACTCACAGACTGACTCTGCCTTTGAGGTTCAAGGGCTGTTAGGCCTGGTTGGTGGGCTGTGTTAGTGGGAAGACAGTTAGTGGGAAGTCTTCCGGCCTCTTCCCGTCAGGGTTCACTCAGGACTGCACATGTGGGTGGTAGATGTTAACCAAATACTTGAGGAAAGAACAGGAGGAAACTGAGGCAGAGGAACAGTTGCTGAAACGTTCACTCAGGAAGAGTCAGACCCAACTGATCTCATCAGGTCTTTGACAAGTCTATGGAGTTGTAGACACTGACCGACAGGTATTTCCAGCCTCACTGGCCTTTGACTCATTTATTTTGTTGAGTATTATGTATGGATGAATGTTAGTACCATTATACGAATTAATTAAATACTATTGTTAATCGCTGTGTTCTGCTCGATGTCAAAAGGAGTATCAACAGGCTCTACTCCTCGATCTTTTTCCTAATGACACAATCCAGAAAGGGACAATCTCCAGGGTGGCATACCTCCACAGAGAGCCAGGCCCCAGTTTTGCTATCAGTAGAAGACCACCATTAGCTGTTTGCTGAGGAGGAGACGTGATGAAATGAGATTTGGAGTTGCATCACAGAGTGGGAAACGGAAGGACACAGATTGGTGCGCATCCTTCTTCCTGGCCATGCGACTCCTGCGTAGATTTTTAATGAGCTCTGGTTTTTTTTAAACCTCATTTCAGAAAGTTATGTTAGAAGCTTATTACATTTGTAGAAATTTCAGTCATACTCTCCTCTCACACAATGACATAATGTATACATACACTATATATTTTGACCAGAGAATATTTGCATCATTTAAATGTTAACAACAACAACAAAAGGCCGGTCAAGTTTTTTTCGTGTGGAGAGCGAATATTCTTTTCTTTTGGTATTATTGGTTTCCTGTTATAACTGGAAAAAAAAAAAAAAAAAACAGGGCCTCATTGATCTCCTGCACACATTTTCGTCTCTTCAGCATCTTTAATGATTTTCAGTACAGTCTTTAAAATACATAAGGAGAGAGAAGAAGTCTACCTTAATGCGTTACAGGGCTCAGGAGTTTAACATTTTATTTAACCATTTAACTAATACCCTTAAAGTATTTTTTAAATTTTTTTTCAACGTTTTTTATTTATTTTGGGGACAGAGAGAGACAGAGCGTGAACGGGGGAGGGGCAGAGAGAGAGGGAGACACAGAATCGGAAACAGGCTTCAGGCTCCGAGCCATCAGCCCAGAATCTGACGCGGGGCTCGAACTCACGAACCGCGAGATCGTGACCTGGCTGAAGTCGGATGCTTAACCGACTGCCACCCAGGCGCCCCTAAAGTATTTTTTAGTAAAAGGTTTATTGAGATGTAATTCACATACCATACAACTCAATAATTTTTAGTATATTCACAGAATTAGGCTTCTAGTAGCATAATACATTTTAGAACACTTTCATCACCCCAGAAGAAACCTCATACTCTTTAGCCATTACTCCCCAGTCCAGCCCCCTTATCTCCACCAGCTTTCGGTGACTTTGAGTCTCCATTCTGTCTCAAAAGATTAGCTGATGCTGAGCATCTCATGTAAATGGAATCACATGATCCTGGGTCTTTAGTGACTCTTTTTATTCATTTGGTGTAATGTTTTCAAGACGTATCCATGTTTTAGCACTAGTACCTTTTTTTTATATAACATTTGCACACAGGTGTTTGGTTTTTTTTTTTGTTTTTTTGTTTTTTGTGAACACCTTTTAAAATTTCTGTTGGGTATAGACCTAAGAGTTGAATTGCTGAGTCATATGGAAACTCTATATTTAACTTGTGGAGAATGTGCCAGACTGTTTTCCAAAGTTGCTGCATTATTTTGCATTCTGCCTGTGCCATATGAGGGTCTCAGTTTCTCCACATCCTCACCAACACGTGTTATCATCTGTCTTTTGACAGATTGTAGCCA
This sequence comes from Lynx canadensis, assembly GCF_007474595.2. Taxonomy (NCBI): domain Eukaryota; kingdom Metazoa; phylum Chordata; class Mammalia; order Carnivora; family Felidae; genus Lynx; species Lynx canadensis. The sequence continues at coordinate 77,512,919 of NC_044320.2, read as the reverse complement.
TCTTCGTGAACGTGAGAGTGTATTTCGTTGTGGTTTTGATTTGCATTTCCCTAATGCCTAATGATGTTGAGCATCTCCTCATGTGTCACTGGACCTTTGTCTAACTTTGGACATAGGCCTATTCAGATGTTTTGCCCAATTAAAACATCATATTATTTGTATTTTTTGTTACTGAGTTGTAGGAGTGTTTAAATGTATTCTAGATAAAAATCCCTTATCAGATATGTGACTTGCAAAATTCTTCTCTCATTCTGTGGACTGTCATCATTTTTTGACAGGATTATTCATATGTCAAGGGTTTTAATTTTGATCACATATAACTTATATTTTTTTTCTTTTTTTGCTTATATTTTTAGTCTCACACCCAAGAAATCATTACCTGATTCCAAGGTCACTGAGATTTAAGTCTCTGTTTTCTTCTACACCTTTTGTAGTATTTGCTCCTGCACTTACTTTTTTTTCTTTTTGTTTGTTTGCTTATTTATTGATTTATTTATTTTTAATTTACTTCCATGTTAGTTAGCATATAGTGCAACAATGATTTCAGGGGAGATTCCTTAATGCCCCTTACCCACTTAGCCCATCCCCCCCCCCACAACCCTTCCCATAACCCTCTGTTTGTTCCCCATATTTAAGAGTCTCTTATGTTTTTGTCCCCCTCCCTGTTTTTATATTATTTTTGCTTCCCTTCCCTTGTGTTTAACTGTTCTGTGTCTTAAAGTCCTCATATGAGTGAAGTCATATGATATTTGTCTTTCGCTGACTAATTTCGCTTAGCATAATACCCTCTAGTTCCATCCATGTAGTTGCAAATGGACTCTTGCATTTACTTTTGAGATATTTTGAGTTAATTTTTGAATATAGTACAAGGTAGAAGTCCAACTTCACTCTTTTGCGTGTGGATATCCCGTTGTCCCACGGCTATTTTGAAAAGACTATTTCTCTATTGAATTGTTTTGGCATTCTTGTTGAAAATCAATTGGCCCTAAATGGAAACGTGGGATTTCTTTCTGGACTCAATTCTATTCCATTAATCTATGTGTCTATCCTTATACCAGCATCACACAGTTTTTATTACTGCTATTTTGTGGTAAGTTTGGTAATTGGGAAGTGTGAAACCTGCAACTTTGTTCTTTTCAACCTTGTTTTGACTATTTTGAGTCCCTTGAATTTCCATATTGATCAGCTTGTCAATTTCTGGAAAGAAGCCACTTGGGATTTTGATAATAGGGATTGTGTTACATCTACAGATTGATTTGTCATCCCAACAATATAGTCTTTGGATCCATGAAAATGGGATGTCTCTCCATTTTTTAAAGTCTGCTTTAATTACTTTCAACAATATTTTGCAGTTTTCAGAGTTAAGTTTTGCACTTCCTTTAAAAGTTTTGTTCTTAAGTATTTTGTTCTAGGAGTTTTCTTTTTTTAAACACATGGAGTTATATTTGTTTTTGGTGTATAACATAATGATGCTATTTTAAATGAAAAATTTTTCTTAGTTTTGGTTAGTACTTTGCTACTTCATGGAAATACAACTGAATTTCTGTATATTCACCATGTATCCTACAACCCTGCTAAACTCCTTCATTAGCTCGAATAGGTTTTTTTTTAGTGGGTCCATTAGGAGTTTCTTTATACAAGATCGTTCACCTGTAAGTAGAGAGTTTTTTACTTCCTCCTTTCCAATTTGGATGCCTGTCTTGCTTGCTTGCTCGGTTGCCTATTTTCCTATTTTTCCTGGCTAAAACTTCCAGTACAATGTCGAATAGAAGTGGCTGGGCAAACATCTCTGTCTTCTTCATGATATTCAGAGAAAAGAATATAGTCTTTCATCATTATGTACGATGATCGCTTCGGGTTTTTCATAGATGCCCTTTATCAGGTTGAGGAAGTTCCCTTCGACTCCTAGTGTGTTGAGCATAGCCTTAAAACCCCAAGGGGAATGAACAAGAAGTCACTGCTTATTCAAACTTTACTGCTTAAAATGTATATGAATGGCTAGGGATGATTCTGACCCCCTACATTTACTACAGGTTGCTTTTCACCAAAACTCTACAAGGTTATCTGTCACAGGGCTAAGGAAGGAAGTTGAATAGTGAAGTCCGCATGAGTAACACCGCCAGGCCGGAGAGCAGGGGCAATCTAGAGGCTCAGCTCTGCAGATCCACAGCAGGAGAGGGGTCTGTGGGGACCAAATGCTGGGAGCGTGCAGTTAGGATGGCATACCCCAGTCCTCGACGCACGTGAAGGGGTGGTAATTTCACCCTCCTCTGGGGAAGCTGCTTGCCATTGTCTCCAGCATAACCCTAACTTAATAGTGGTTCCCCCTAATGAATAATTCTGAATGAGCAGATAAGCTTGGAGTATATATTGGGTAAACTTTCATTTCTTATGGGTGGTTCAATTTGTTTTTTTCTTTTTTTACTTCGAATTTGGTTATTCTTTCCTCTCCTCCCCCCCCCCCCTTTTTAACGTAAGAGAGTCTTTAAAAAGCTCGTAGATGAGGAACATTTTGTTTGTAGCACAGTGTTTCTGCTTTCTCAGTTAATTTGAAAATGGGACAACTGGAAACAAGAAGCATATAACATTGGACCGGCTCCATGTATCACTGCTCCAGCTAGTTTAAGAAACAGAAGCAGGGGCGCCGGGGTGGCTCCGTCGGTTAAGCGTCCGACTTCAGCTCAGGTCATGACCGCAACGGTTCGAGTCCCGCGTTGGGCTCTGTGCTGTTAGTTCAGAGCCTGGAGCTTGCTTCAGATTCTGTCTCCCTCTCTCTCTGCCCCTCCCCCACTCACTCTCTGTCTCTATCAAAAAATGAATAAGGTTATATATATATATATATATACACACATATATATATACACACATACGCTCGTGTGAATCCGATGTGTGTGTGTGTAACAGAAAGGTGACGTTCTGTTTCTCACCCACAGTTGGGCTGACATGTGCAGTGAGTGGGAGACAAACTTCAAATGCAACCTGCCCAATGGTATTTGATATATATATATGATATTTGATATATTTGATATATGATATATTTGATATATATATATATATTTGATATATATGTGTGTGTGTATATATATATATATATATATATATATAATTTTAAGAAACAAAAGCAGAGCTCTGGCAGGGCCAGGGCCATATATGGCCAGGGTCAGCGCAGAAGTACCAAACCTGAGTGAGGAACAAGGGCGCAAGAGAAAGTTCAGCATCTTGTTGATAGGAATTAATGAACCGAAGTCTCTGGACGCCAGGTGAGAACGAAGCAGGTCTAAAGAGCCTCAAGCACCCACTCTGCAATTTGAAAAGCTTTTCTGGAAGCCTCAGGCTTTCCCTCCTGGGCATACCTTGGCCAGTCTTCCAGGCGTGGCTAACAACTGAGTAACCACTGAATGGGACCAAGAGGATGTGGTCCCTGAGCCAATACAGAGGGTAGCAGTCCCGGACCCTGTAACCGGGAACTGAGAATGAGGGCCTTTGTAGATAAAGTCTTGGGTAGAAAATGCTTCATCGCACCTAGCAACAAATCTCAGCAGCTATAAACTTCTTCCCTTGCAAGGAGGAACCCAGATTGAGAAGAAAGAAGAACGCTGAGTTGTCTTGATGGGTGGACGTGCTTGCCCACTAAAAGAATCGCATACCTCAGCGTAAGTTATAAACGCTTAGAGCACTCTCCAAAAAGGGTATGTATTAGGGTTCGTTTTTTCTTACTTTCTAGCCTGTCTTTATAAGGTAACTCAACTTAAAAGTGTCATTATTTTTAGAAAAAACTTTTTTTTCAGAAGATAATTGGTTTAGCTGATGAAAGTGATTCTTTTTGAATGGGAAAGGGTCTCAGCTATTACCCTCCCTAAATGAAATAGGCCTAAGATTCTTTCATTTTCTCGACAGATTCTCTGCTACTCCTCTCATTTGAATCACTTTATGAGTTCGGGAATGAAGTGCTCTAATTCTGACAGCTCGCCATTGGCATACGAAACAGATCAGATATAACAAAAATCGCTCATGTTCCCACAGGAGACTGAGACATTGTTGACTGTCTCCCAGGGGATGTGAAAATATTCAGACCTTAGAATTTTCTTCTAACTTTCACAGAAGTGAAAGCTCATTTATTATTTTTCGATGGCCGCCTTGACGTCCTCTACGCTCGTGTGAATCCCGTGTGTGTGTGTGTGTAACAGAAAGGTGACGTTCTGTTTCTCACCCACAGTTGGGCTGACACGTGCAGCGAGTGGGAGACGAAACTTCAAATGCAACCTGCCCGATGGTATTTGATTCCTAGCTTCGTATATGCCCCTTTCTACGCTCTTATACGCCTGGGATGCTTCGTGTGTGCCTGGAGTTGCAGGAGGTTAGGATGTTAGCTTGGGAGAATGCACCAGATTTAACAACCCAGGCATTTGTTCAAAGGGACTAGCCCTGGCCCTCTGCCTCCTGCTGTCCCCTCCCTCAGCCCGTCCTCTTCAGATCTTCAGATGCATCATGTTGGAATCTCTACGTGTCACCCAGAGGGTCTGTGTCCTTAACAGGCATCCTCGGATGATTCGGAAGGGTAGATCAGTTAGGAACTGATCTTGTCCAATCTGTTTCATGGGAGAGGAGACAAGGCTCAGCCATGCCTGGTGTTAGAATCCCAGATGGTCAGGAAATGGGACAGAGGTTATCAATGAAGTGCTAAGACCTGGGTTCAGAGTTTTGCCCCTTCCCCACTGCCCCGGGGTGGGGGTGGGGGTCCTCAACTTCTGAGTCCGCAACTTCTCCCTCTGCAGAGTCTTACTTTTCTCACCCCCTCGACCATGCTGATCACCAGGCAAAGAAGAAAGAGTCTAGAGTCCTGATTGGGGAACATTTTCCAGTGGGAGAAATTGAAACAAAAAAATTTAATGTTTATTTATTTTTTTCAGAGACAGAGACAGAGCGTGAGCAGGGGAGAGGCAGAGAGAGAGAGGGAGACGCAGAATCCGAAGCAGGCTTCAGGCTCTGAGCTGTCAGCACGGAGCCCGACGCGGGGGTCAAACTCACAGACCGTGAGATCATGATCTGAGCCGAAGTCGGATGCTTAACGGACTGAGCCACCCAGGCGCCCCTCCAGTGGGAGAAATTTTTTAAAGTCAGAATTGCTAAGAATGAATTCAGTGTAACAATAATATAATAACACCTCTGTCCCTGGAAGCCTTGTCTGAACTAGTTTTCCCCCAAAGCGTAAGTTGCCAATGATACTATTTTTCAGGTGCATTTCATTTTGAACGATAAGGATTTGTTGTCATTCTCACGATGAGACAGCAGCCCTCCTAGGGACGGACGCTGGGAAGGACCTCAGGTTGAAGCCTCTGAGTCAGGCACATGGGCTCCCAGACCGCCCTGAAATGCTTGTTTCCACGAACCTTTTTAACTGACTTACTCTTCACATTCTATGAAAACACCTGGAACCAAAGCAAAACAAAAGAAAACAAAGTCATTTGTGTTTAGCTTACTGCTCAAACTGCCCAGTTTAAGTGCGCCCCAGGGGGGGTCCTTATTTATCCTGTTTCCTTTAGTAGGAGGGCAAAAACTTGCTTGACCACTTGAATATCAAACATTGCCAATTTATAAATGTTTATTTAGCTGCAGGTAATGATTTTAACTTAGGTAGTAGAACGTTATGAAAATTCTGTATCAGACAGTTTGGTTGTTTCTCTAATTGACTGAATACAATCTCTACTGTGCAATAAATCTCGTAAATACCTACGACAAGTGCTGGTCTCCTCTGAATGACTCATCCATAAACTGTACTGGATATAAAGCTAAAATTAAAATCTCTTAGTATTCTTAAGTAGGTGATTAATTGACACACTTTAAGTTGACTGATTTGGAAGCAAAAAGGTTATCCCGATTCTCATTACCTGAGAAGAATATACTGGTACCGTAGCTACAGGCAAATAGGCTTTTTCTCCAAAGGGTAGTGTAATTTATACGGATTGGTGAGGGGCACCTGGGTGGCTCAGTCGGTTAGGTGTCTGACTTTCAGGTCATGATCTCGTGGTTCGTGGGTTCGAGCCCCGTGTCGGCCTCTGTGCTGACAGCTCAGAACCTGGAGCTTCCTTCCGATTCTGTGTCTCCCTCTCTCTCTGCCCCATCCCTGCTCACGCTCTGCCTCTGTCTCTCAAAAATAAATATAAAAATTACAACCATATGGATTGGTGAGATGGGATGGGAGGAGGCAGCAGCAGGCAGACCAAGAGGTCTGCACGTGTGACCTCAGATTCCTGTGATCATTATCCAGTCCCCCGTTTCGAATGGATATCCAAATGCTTCTGATCATTAGCTGGCTGAGCCTTGCGACACTTCTCTGAAGTCGGAGTGGGGCCGTTTGCTCTTCTGCGATAGTAAAACACTTTACCTGTTTTCATGTTTTCGTTTGAGTCTAGCTGACCCACAGGGGTGCATTAGTTTCAGGGGGTACGACACAGCGATTCAACTTCTCCGTGTGATGCTGTGGGCAGCACGAGTCTGGCTACCATCAGTCAACGCGCAACGCGATTACCGTATCATCGACTGTATTATTCCCCATGCCGTGTCTTTCTTCCCCATGGCCAATTCGTTCCATACCCGGAAGCCTGTGTCTAGGAGTGGGGCAAGTTGGACAGGTACAAATCAACAATTCCTAGTCACTGGCTACCCGAGGAAGGTGCCGGGTCTATTTTCAATTCCATGTACATTCTCTGCGAGACTCCGCAAAGTTGTGTACAATTGAGAATGTCCGGAATTCACAGAAGTTTTTGATATGGGCTGCTCTACTTTGCTAGATGTACAATAGAGCCAATCAGGGCCTCAAGATATGAAGAATGGATGAAAGTAACAAGGTAACATACGCGGTAATGCAGACTTTTTGCATCGTAAGGGCTGTTTCCGATATAAATTATTAAAAAAGCAGTTCTTAATGTTTTCCTAGAGAAGGGATCTCTAACATAGTTGTGATGAATGAAAGTATTTCAGATCAACAATCAGAGCACATAATACCAGGGAAAACAAAGCACGTGCTAGAACAGAAACCAGTTGACAGTAACTTTAAATTGTTCACTGTCGCATCTTTAGAGCCCAAGCAAAGTCTCATGTATAATAGGTAAAAATAAATTCTTTGAATAATTATGGATGATAATAAATATTAAGGTTTCATATAATTATGGAGGCTTTTAAAAATATGGAACTCTCAAGGCACTTGGGTGCCTCCGTCGGTTAGGCGTCCGACTTTGGTTCAGGTCATGATCTCATGGTTCGGGAGTTTGAGCCCCGCGTGAGGCTCTGTGTTGACAGCTCAGAGCCTGGAGCCTCCTTCGGATTCTGTGTCTCCCTCTCTCTCTGCCCTTCCCCCACTCACACTCTCTCTCTCTTTCTCTCAAAAACAAATAAACATTAAAAAACTTTATAAAAATAACATGAAAGGAGCAGCTTATATCCTTTGAGAAATTATATGCACACTAGAAGTATGCACTCACCAAATGAAGATACTACTCGTTCATCAAGGATGCAAACTGTCTTTACTTTTGTATTTCCCCCTAAACACTCCTTCCGGACAGGAGACACTGCCTCTGAAGAATTCACAGCCTCGGAGAGCAGACAGTCGAGAACCAATTACCATGCCCTGATGTGGCGAATGCTTTCAGAACCCAGGGGAGGGAACTCTCTGAAGGTAAATATGAAGCAGCAATTTCTCCTTAGACAAATGGAAGCGGAGATTATAATAGCTCAAATGGAACACTGTTCATATGTAAATACTGAGTTATGTGAAGTTGAACAGTTGTCCAGGAACGCTGAGTGAGGGCAGGTGGCTTAAGGGTACTTCCGTTCCGCTTGTTTTCCAAGTTCTCTCTCCGTGAGGCCGGAATGTGAAGTCGTTGGACTGAGGTGCTGAATGAGGAATGGAGTACAGTGTGTTGAGGACCAAGAGAATGTGGTGTGGACACTGTTAAAAAGAAACGACAGTCTCAAAATGGCGTCAGTTAGGTTAAGGCCCTAGGTCAATAAACCAAGACTTAATATCTAACTGCAGTTATAATCCTCAGAAATGTCACCTTTAGCCAGTCAATGTGGGAATTTTCTGGTCACACTAGGAAATTACTGATGGATGCCTTCCATTCCTGTTAGGAGGGTAACCTTACCTAAAACAATAGATTCTTTGATAATAATTTCCTTTATCCTGCTCCCTCTCTACCTTAACCTTTCTTTTTCTGTAGCCCTTTGGAGCTCCCCTCAACCTGCTAGACGGCTCATTGTCTGACTCATGAATCGATGAAGAAAGCCGATTAGATCTTTAAAATGTACTTGGTTGAATTTTCGTTATTTAACACCGCTCACATACGCACGCAACTCACCAGGTCGGTCTGCGTGTGCATTTTCCTTCCAAGGTTCCCATTCCTAAATTTTGCATTAACTTGTCTCTGAATTGTTCCAATTACAACCCAGTGTGAACGGTGCACAACCCTGAGATGCATAACAGGCCAATTGGTGTTATTCCATTAGTTTTTCTACTTCCTATTGCACAAAGTTCTCAGTGACATTCCCACAAATGTACCGAATTTTCAAGGAATAATTTCCCATGGCAAAAAACCAGCTTCATCTCTTGATGAAAAGTAGTTCACTTTTTGCTGGTAAGATGCATGCAAAGGAACATCGGTAGTTTGAACTGTATGTATTTCATAACCAGGGGGTAGAGGTCACAGTCCTCATATGTGTTTGACTGCCACCACTTAGGATAAATTTGTGCATGATTTCTATGGAAGCCAAAGATGGATATAAGAGCCCCATTTGGGAGAAAAGAAAACTGGTTAGCATTTGTCCCCGGCATTTTGCATATTTCCTACATCCTATTGAACTATTCACTCTGAGGCCAAGTTCATAAAAGAAATGTGATTGCGGATATATGCACATGCGATAACGTGACAAAATCATGTATGGAACCATAGGCACCAACCTAAATATAGCGATGATTGTGGGGGAGTTAAAGAAAGAAGGAAGAGAAGGTTTGGCAATTGGATGGGGTCGTTAGCATTTAATATTTTCTTTCAGAAACACAGAAAGAGCTCGTGAGTGTGGCACAACATTGCTCTCGTAGGTCTCAGAAATACTATTTTATGACCGTTCAGCACATTTGATACACTTCACAATTAAGAAACAAAATCTTCGGCTTTGAAATAAATAAAACCACAAGATGGTGGTGAGGAATAAAAACATGAACATTATCCATCACGAAGATTTTATGTATCAATTAAAAATAATAATATCATGCAAATTCATCACAGTCTGAAAGCTGTTTGCAGAAAACAAAGTAGGAAGACAAAATCGGTTTAAAAAGCAGCATACCTCTTGGAGTCATCTGTTTTTCACTTTATCTGCAGATATCCTAATGGACTAGAATACTTGCCCAGATAGACCAAAAGTGTTCCCACTGATTTGTGTTAAAACAGGTACGCGTTTCAAGTAACCGAGTTTGTGCACTGATCAATTCCTTTCCAATACAGGCTTAGGTCATATTCTTGTTTCCCAGGACTTTGTCGGTAGACCCTTGAACTATTAGAGGCTGACGGGACATGTCATACTGTTCAACTGTATACGGTGGCCAGGCTAAACGTGTGTTTAATCTATGATTAAGTCGAGAAAGTGTTGGCAATATTCCTACAAGGTCCTATGTGAAATGTATGGCTGTTTAAAAATTCAGCTGTATTGGGAGCCTGAAGTCAGTGTATGACAGGGGCTTCTGAAAAGGGGTAAATGGTTTCGGGTGACCATCCGCTCCTGCTGTGAGCAGGGCCAGTGTGGCATTCTGCCACCTGAGGAAGGGCAGGTTGCTTCTGTCTGCAGCTGATCGGTCCGCTGAACCACATGGCAGGCAATGAAGTTGTTCATAGTTCCGTATGAGAGGCAGGCTTCCGCCCAGTGGCTGAATTTAAGATGATGTAGCTGAGGATTCAGAAAGTCCAGAAAGGATCCCGGGGAGTTAAATGTTATATTAGAATCAATCTACCCATTGGATAAACTAAAGTGTTTAAAAGTTAGTACATACTTTGCAAAAAAATAATGTCACATGTTTAACATTAATATTGTTTATTCAAGTTAGTCATTGCTAATAGACAGAAAATTCTGAGGGTTACCGAAAACAAACCTAGATTTTTTTTTCTCCCAGTATTGTTCTACAACAATTAGTGAGAAGCATTCCGTTTTATAATAAATGTTATAACAAACCTGATCCCTTTAGTCTGAATTTTAGCAAATTTTGAAATTGCTCAAAATTTAGAAAAGTCTTGAAAGGTTTCACTGTTTTAATGCCATTGCTGTCCTTCCTCTATCCCAGAGCAAACCTCACAGACTGTCCCAAGTCATTGATTCCCGGTGTTTGGTAAGGATTGAAAACCCTGTAATCCAGGGACTAACGATTCGATACAATAACATAGAAGATAGTATTGATGTGAGCACCAAAAAGCTATCGATTGACTCAAAGTGCTTCTGACTTTTACGGGGAAATTTTTCAAATTCAGTTTTACCCGTGAAAAATGAATCGCTATGGAACTTGCCTTCTCTCCGCAAACCACGAGAAAATCATTCAGACAAACAAGAAGAAGAAGAAGTATTTTTATTCGGACAAGAGGCAGTGCAAGACTGAGAGGAGGGAAACAAGCAAGGTGAACCCTATCATGGTTCCAGTTGACCATCTGAGGTGACCTTCAGGCCTCCTGCATGGGCAGGAAACCCAGATAGAGTGGAGGAGAAGAGGACCAGAATCCAAGGAGGGCGAGGAAGCTAGAATTCGAGGGGGAAAGTTCGGGGTAGGTGGTAGGTCACCAGAGAGGAGGCTCTGGAGAGTGACAGAGGGATCCTCTTGAGGCTTTGACAGATATTGACAGAATCACCAGCGCACCTGACACTACTATAACCCTGGATGTTAACTGTCTGGAATTAAAATAAAAACATAAAAAGAAAAAGGACCACCAAACAATGTTAGCTCAGAGAGTTCTCGGAGCTTCCACGGGGCTGGGAATGTTCCCCGGGGCTGGGGACCGTCCACGTCCGCAGAAGCTGGGGTGAATAAGCTTTGTAAAACAAGAGGGCTGATTAGAATTCTCATCCAAGGTATCAGTCAGTCTGAGCAGCCATGACAAATACCATAGACTGGGGGGCTTAAACAACAGAAATCAATTCTCTCACAATTCTGGAGGTTAGAAGTCCAGGACCAAGTTTCAGCAAGGCTTGGATTCTGGTGAGGGCTCTCTTCCTGGCTTGCAGAGGGTGACCTTCTCCTTATGGCCTCACATGGTCTTCCTTTGGTGGGTGTGTAGGGAGACCGATCTCTTTTCTCTTCTTATAAGGCCACCAAACCTATTAGGTTAGGACTCCACCCTTATAACCTCACTCATATCTCCTAAAAGCCCTAACTCCGAATACAGTCACTGTGGGGGGTTAGGGCTTCAATATAAGAGTTTGGTGGAGGGAGGAGGCATAATTCAGTCCATAGCACTCTCTATTAGGGCTGATTAATTCTGGAGTAGTTTAGACTGCCCTGCCCTGTCTAAACAAAGGTTTAAAACAAGCATCAAGGGAATTGATCGATTCCCCAAGTAACATATCTGCACGCCAAAATACATCTTTTCAAGAGAATAAAACAAAATCCAGTACTCAAAAACATCTAATTCACAACGCCCGGCATTTTGTCTAAAATTATCAAGCACACAAAGAAGCAGGAAAATTAACCTGTAACCAGGGGAAAATCAATAGTCAAAAGCAGATTCAAAAATGACAATGATGATGGGACTTGCTCGTGAGGATGTCAAAGCCAGTTTTATGAACCTGATCACTATGTGCTCAGTGACCTGCCGGAAGCATGAATATGATAAGGAGAGGCATGGGACATGTAAGATACTCGAGTGGAACTTGTAGAAATGAAAAAAGCAACACTTAAAATGAAAAACCACAGTGGATGAGATTAATAGCAGATTAGAAGAAAAAATCAGTGATCTTGAAGATATAGCAGTAGAATGTATCTAAAATGAAGCACAGAGAAGGGGGAAAAAGCTGTAAAAGATTAGCGACCTGTGGAACAACATCCGACAACCTGTCATACATGTGATGGGGTCTCAGAAAGGAGTGGCGGTGGGGGGGGGGAGTGCTGGCGGTGGGGGGGTTGGGTGGAGGGAGCAAAAATTACTTGAACAAGTAATTACTGAAAACTTTCCAAGTTGAATGCATAAAATAGATCCACAGATCTGAGAAGCTCGATTAGCGCCAGGCGGAATAAACACAAATAAAATCACCAAGGCACGTCATAATCAAATTGCTGAAAACATGTGTTGAAGAGAAAATATTAGCAGTGGCCAGAGGGGGAAAAAAGACACATTATGCATAGCAGAATAAAGAAAAGAAGAATAACCAATTTCTCTTCAGAAGCAATTCACGCCAGAAAACACTGGAACAACATTTTTAGCGTACTGACAATAAAACCGTCAACTTAGAATGACAGACTTGCAAAGCGGAAGTGCAATAAAGATCCTTCAGACAAACAGAAATTGAAAGACGTCATTATTAGCAGACTTGAAATACAAGAAATGTTAAGAAGTTGTTTAGGCAGTCAGAGAATAATGCCAGATGAACATTTGCATTTATACAAAGGAATGAAGAGTACCAGAATGGTAAGTATATGGATATATATAAAAAATATTTCCCCCCACTTTTAAATCTCTTTGAAGTACAATCAGGTATTTCAAACAAAATAATAACCAACCACCATGTACTGTCTGGCTTATGCTTCATATGTAAAAACATGTATGAGAAAATAACATCAAAGCCAGGAGTGGGAGGGGTGCCTGGGTGGCTCAGTCCATTAAGCGTCCGACTTCCGCTCAGGTCATGATCTCCCGGTTGGTTCATGGGTTCGAGACTCGCATTGGGCTCTGTGCTGACAGCTCCGAGCCTGGAGCCTGCTTCGGACTCTGCGTCTCCCTCTCCCTCTGCCCCTCCCTCACTCATGGTCTGTCTCTCTCTCTCTCAAAAATAAATAAGCATTAAAAAAATATTTTAAATACAAAAAAAAGCCAGGAGTGGGAAATGGAAGCCAAATGCTACAAAGCTCTTACACTAAACATAAAATGTGTTTTGAGCTTATTTATTATATTTTAAGCTTATTTATTTATTTTGAGAGGGAGAGAGAGCACGAGTGGGGAAGGGGCAGAGAGAGAGGAAGGGAGAGAATCCCAGGCAGGCTCCGCACTGTCAGCACAGAGCTTGATCCCATGACCCTGGGATCAAGACCTGAGCCATGGGGCATATCCACTAAATTAGACCATCCACTTAGGGCCTAAAGCAAATTTTAATGTTAGAAACCCCAAACACTTAAAAACTAAACATCACAAGACTAAATAAACCACGGGTCAAAAAAGCAATCGCAATTAGAAAATATTCTAAATATAAGGAAAGTGAGAACTTTACAAGATCCCAAATTTTGCGGGCTACAGCTGAAACAATGCTCAGAAAGAAATTTATAGCATAAACGCTTTTGAAAACGTTAAAGGTTTTAAATCGGTGATATCAGTTTTCACTGGACGAGAAAAATAAAGCAACTTAAATTTAAAATAAGCAGAAGAGGGGAGCCCGGGTGGCTCAGCCAGTTAAGCGTCCAACTCTTGGTTTCAGCTCAGGTCACGATCTCATGGTGCGTGAGTTTGGGCCTGTGTCAGGCTCCACACAGGCAGCGCGAACCTGCTTGGGATTCTGTCTCTCTCCCTCTCTCTCTCTACTCCTCCCCCACTTGCACTGTCTCTGTCTCTCTCGAAATAAGTAAATAAGCTTAAAAAAATGAATAAAGGAAGCAGGAGAAAATAAATGGTAAAGATAAAAGTGTAAAACCATAAAACGGAAAACGGACAAGAAACAGAGAAGATTCATGAAAGCAAATGCCATTTTTTTTAAATATGAAAAAAATTGATAAATTTTAGCTAGACTAATCAAGAAAAAAAGAGAAAAGAGGAATTTCTAACATCAGGACTGAAAAAGATGACTTCACCACAGGACTAGGAGATTAAAGGGGTAACATGGAATATTATAAAACAATAGGCCAATAAATTCAATAACTTAGAAAAACAGATTTCTTAAAAATACAAAATCATGCTCATTAAAGTCAAAATACATTGAATATCTGCCTATCTATTTAAAAACAGACTCATAGTTTAAAATCTTTCTAGAAAGAAACTCTAGACCATAGTGACCCCAGTGATGATTCTATAAATATGGAAGGAAGAAATAATATTGATTATATGCATACTTTTCAGAAAACTTAAGAGAGTATTTCCCAAATCTGTTAATGGAGCCTATATTAACCTATACCAAAACCAAGCAAAGGCATTGCAAATAAAGAAAATTATAGGTCAATATCTCTTATGAAAACAAACTATGAAAATCCCTAAGAAAACATCAGCAAATTGAATTCAGCAATATACAGAAGGAATAATCGTGACTGTGGAGGGTTTATCTGAGGAATAGAAGTTTGATTTAACATTAAAAATTCAATCACTATAATTCACTCAGTCAGCAGATTTCTAAACATGTGATTATCTCAATAGATGCAGAAGAAAGCATTTGACAAATTAAACCAGTGCTCAGAAAATTAGGAATAGTAGGAAACTTCCCCAAACTGATGAAGTGTATTTATCCAGTCAAATGCTCCACAATAATGTGTAGTGTTTTACAAAATCTTTTGACATTAGTCCAAAATGTTTCAACCACTCTCATGGTCAAGGGCACATCCATCAGAAGCAGTTGCGGCCCTCTGATAGAAGGGGCAGATTTTGAGGGAAGTTGAGACTTTTAATAATACTTCAAAAAGTGTTTCTCTTAACAAATGTCTCTCTAACTGACCTTCCTCCTCAGGCACCAACATGTGTTTTTTAAAAATGCCATTATGGGGGTGCCTGGGTGGTTCAGTCGGTTAAGCGTCCGATTTCGGCTCAGGTCATGATCTCGCGGTCCGTGAGTTCGAGCCCCATGTCGGCCTCTGTGCTGATCGCTCAGAGCCTGGAGCCTGTTTCGGATTCTGTGTCTCCCTCTCTCTCTGCCCCTCCCCCGTTCATGCTCTGTCTCTCTCTGTCTCAAAAATAAATAAACGTTAAAAAAAATTAAAAAAAATAAATAAAATAAAAATAAAAATGCCATTATGGCCCTGCCCCTAATTTCAGTGGGATTTCAGAAAGCAGAAGGGGTACGCTATCCCAGGAGGCATCATATTGGGCAGATGGAACCCTGGAGGACTGCCAAAATTATGCTACAGTAGACAGCTTTCCACTTTCTTATGAATATTGTTTATAAAATGAACACATTCTTTTTTTTGGAACATAGCATTTACCTCCGAAGAGGTGATTTGACAAGTACAAGACAGTAATCATAGTTTTCTCTCTTGCCTATTTATTTGAGGCTTGACCTTTTGGACCCCTGACCCGTTTCTAGAATGTTTTCAAGTAATGCTTTTACATACACTCAGTAGAACTGCTTTTTCTTGGAACTCAATTTTCAATGGGTCTTGATGGCCTTTGGTCATAAGGTTGGCCCGTGACCAGACTCTTCGTTCGACGCGCCCACCATCTGCTCTTTACAGTACGTGCAATTCACTTGTTCTGGAAGCCACCAGCTACGTGAACTCAACTAGTTTCCCAAATCATTGGCCTGTCGTTTTCTGCATTTTCATTCAGCATGGCATTTAACAGAAATAAATTATCCGTTTCTGTGTGCAAAGAAGACCTTTATTTTTATCTTTATTATAGCATCTCTGTCATTCTGTCTTCAGTCAAATCAAGTTGTTTGCAGACCTGCCTCAGCATTAGACTATCAATGCCTCCAGGGTACGACTGTTCCTCGTTCATTATTATATCTCTGATATACTACGGTGCCTAGTATCTATCAGACGTGGCTTAAATATGGCATATTGTGGATGAATAACTTTCACTTCATGAAAGGGTAGGAAAATCTGAGGGCCTTGGGAATGCCCATGGAGATGTGTCTGAAGTTTTGTAGGTGGGAAGAAGAACATGAAAAGGTGTTGTTAATGCCTGTGTTTGAAGGAAAGGACGAGAGCACACTGAGCTACCAGTGGGAAGGGGGGGGGGGAACCCGTGCTATTTCCAAACCGTGGAAATGAACAAGAGCTGGGAGCATTCCAGCAAGAGGAACTTGGTGGGTGACCCGAACAGAGATGCTTCAGAAGTAGGAAGAAGGTTGTCTCTGTTAGGTTGACGAGGGTCTCCTTGAAGAGCTGCACAAGGCGAGCCCTCCGGGTTCACTTTCAGCCCTGCTCCTTCCTCAGGCGGCAGGGGTGAGGTGCTAGCCTGCCCCAGGGACGCTGGGCACCTCTGTAATTAGACACAGCCTTCACACCTGCTAGCTCCGAAGCCCGGGGCCCGGGGTGAGGCGAGGCTTCCGGTGCAGAACGGAACCGGAAGCTAGAGACTGCCAGGAGAGGGAAAGGTTGAAAACTCAGGCCACGATAGTCTCAAAGCCAAGGCTTACGGTCAGGTCAGGGCATGGACTTTGTGGCCAGACGGCTCTAGGTTGACTCGCATCCCACTGCCTCGTAAATCTGGACCCGAAGCCTGTGCCCTGCGCCTTCCTTTCTTCGTGTGGAAAATGAGACGAAACCGGTGCGCAGTAGGCGCTAAATGTTGACCTAATTATTTTCACGTGACTGGTATTACGTGGAACGGCAAGACTGGACTGAAGAGGAGCGGGTTCCGGGGCAGGAGGGTCGGGTGGCCAGGCGCCCAGCGACACGACTAGTTTAGCCGCAGCCACGGGTCAACAGATTCAGGAGGGCTCGGGGATTCCACGTGGCCTGGGTTGCTATCAGCTCAGACCCAGAGCCCACATCAGTTCAAGCTGCAAGGTAGTGGTTCGGTCTAGCAGCCGGACAGCATGGAGGGGCGCACAGGGACCTGGGGGCCGTGTTCCCTGCTGGCTTTGCGTCCCGGCTGCCCGGTGCGCTACAAACGCGCCGACGGCTTTGCGTGGGATTTTACTCATTTTCCTTTGCGTGCATTATGCAAGTTCCTCCTGGAAAATGCTCATCTCCCGAGAATAGTGGGGATAGAGAAGTGGCAGGACGGAGGCCCTGGATTTGCTGAATAGGGGGAGCGGCCTCCCAAAAGGGCAAGAGTGTTCTTTTCACCCCAGCCCTGCTCTCTGAAGCGGACTCAAAGAATTGCCAAGAGACGCGTGGCCTGGGCTATGTTGGGCCTGAGCGATTGCGTGGTCCGGTCTTCTTAGAAGGGCAATAAAACGACACCTAAGTGTCTGTTTCAGCGTCGATACCTCCACGGATGTTTTCAAATACAGGGAGAAAAAAAAAAAAAAGGATTTTTGTCGTACCGTGTTTCCCAAAACCCTGCCGCTGCTAGAACCAGCTAAGAGAGCAGGTAGGCTGGGGGCCTGGTTTTGTGGGAGCCTTCTGTTTGGAGCCAAGGAAATCTCTTGGAGCCTCAAGAGCCGCACAGGGCTGCTGAAAACAGCCGGTTCCCCGGGGAGATCTGGGGCCTGGGTTTCACGGGAGCCAGACAGGAGCCTGGTGCTGGGGGGCCCCTGGGTCTGCCAGGGCACCTGTTGCTGTGGTAAAATCCTAGGGCTGCAGGATCCACTTGGGCTCACCTGAGCTGGCGGGTGCGGGGCGAACCGGGGGCCTGAGGACACAGCAGCTCTCCAGGAGCCACCTCGGGTCACGACAGGGGGACTGGTGTCGGGGCAGGCCATCTCCAGGGTCCACGGTGAAGTTAGGTGCTCACTTTCCTTCTCCCGTGGGGTGAGTGTCTCTGTTTGCTGGGCTGCCCGGCTTTGGGGAGGGGTGATGGGGTAGTGTGGGTTTATTCCCACCCTCCTCATTGTGTCTTTTCTTATGTCTGTGCTTCACTCGGGTGCTGTGGTCCATCGCCCGGGATCTTTGGCTCTTGTGAAGGTATTTTCACGTGCAGGTAATTATTCAGATTGACCTTTCTGAGGGGGGGGAGGAAGGCACTAGAAATTCCATGGTGCCATTTTGGTGCTACAAGCACCTAATATTTCAAACTCACTATTGAAGGGTAGCACATTAGGCCACCCTAAAATGTGCCGCTTTAGCAGAATTATTTTGAGCTGAAGACAACTGAGATATAAGAAAAGCTCTCTTCCCTCCTATTTGAAGCAGGCCATACGTTTACAAAGGCGTCCCTCTTTCCTTCTCTAGCAGGAAGGACACAGGTTAATCCCTGGAGACAACTTTAGACCCAATCAGCCTAGAGAAAGCAACAGAGGAATCTACATAAAAATCTTCGCTCACTAGCCTTTATCTCTAGCTTTGGATGCCTAAAACTGATTGCCTTTTGGAGATCTCTTTTCACAAATGTATGGTTCTTTGCTGGAGATGCTATGTAAGCTGGAATTTTAAGCCACCTTGGAGAATTACTCAGTTTTCCTTCGGTATCTCTTACGTTTCCATGAGGTATACACGTTAATGAACTTGTGTTTGTTTTACTCTTGTAAATCTTTCATGACAAGGATCTCACCTAGAGACTCGGAAGGATAGCGGGAAAAATATTTTTCTTCTCCTATTGCTGGTATCATGTTCTTTTTGTTTGTTTCCTATAATATCTCTGTTACTTTTCTATATCACTACCGCTCCCAGACTAGTGTTACTACTCTTGATGGGTTTTTAATAATATTTATTGATTTGTTGGTTGATTAATATAACCATTTTCCCCTCTACAAGGGTTGTTTTGTAATGCAGATATAGAAAAGTAAATCCATTAAACTCCCATTTTTTCATGATTGCTGGGAAATTAGGAATACTCTAACTTACTAAATGTCCCAGATATTCTTACTACATATGTATTAGAGTGTAATTATTGAACGTGAATTAATTTTTCTTTTCAAGTAGCGAGTCGGAATTCTGAATATCTCTTCTCGATATATACTATTGCAAATAAATACCTGGTTGTGTTGACTCTCAGGTTTTGTGGTTAATGAAAATTACTGATAGAAATAGCAATTTATGGGATGTCTGGGTGGCTCAGCCAGTTAAGCATCCGACTCTTGGTTTCGGCTCAGGTCATGATCTCACAGTTCCTGAGTTCAAACCCCGCATTGGAGCGCAGAGCCTGCTTCGGACTCTCTCTCTCCCTCTCTCTCTGCCCTTCCTCCGTACATGCACACACACACACACTCTCTCTCTCTGAAAATAAATAAATTTAAAAAAATTAAAAAAGGGACAGTAATTTATCAGTCCCGTACTGTAAAGCTCTTCCGCATTTAGCAGATGGGAAGAAGAGAACTTTCAAAATGCTTGGTGGTATTTGGCAAGCTTTTAAGAAACTGTAAATGCTAATTTAAATCCAGGTTTTTAGTCACTCTTTTTCTATTTTGGTAGCACCTCACTTCATTCCTGACAAGTGAGATGATTTTTTTTCGTTTGCCCTTGACTGAAAGCTGGCCTTAAAATCTCCCGGGAACACTATTTCCTTGAAAGTGCCAAGATCCAGAAGATGTTACAGGGTTTCATTTCCAGGCTTATTCTCTCTAATTAATTGGTTTTCGTCTGTTCCAAGAATACCCCCGAAGACCTTTTGCAGGTTCTCTCTTTTGCCCTCCAAATCCACCGGATGATTATTTGCAAGTATCATTGGTTTTGCAAACTGACTGCAGAATCCTCGTGGGCAAACAACTACGGACCAAACCTGCCTCTCTTTCGGGGTTGACTTTTAGACTCTTATTTTATATTTTGCTTCTGAAGTTTGTTAAACTGGAAGCAGCAAGCACAAGAAAACTATGTAACAAAACTTTCAGGAGGGGGGGTGGGAGGGGGTCTCATGACTACTGGTTACAGAGGGACCGCTCCACTGGTGCCCACAGGTGGTTTGGTCAAAGATAAACAAAGCTGGATATTAGTTAAAGCGGTGAAAACATCTTATCCAGTGACTGCTGACAGTGAGAGAAAGAGCTGAGCCCCCTTCTAATTTGGGCAGCGGCTAGACAGCTCAGAGCCAGCCCCGGGGCTCGAACTCAAGAACCGTGAGATCACGACCTGAGCCGAAGTCTGACACTTAGACTGAGCCACCCAGGGGCCCAGGAGATAGCTAGGCATTTTAAAGGGAGAATGAATAGGAATAAGGAGCGGGAGGGGGCAAGCGGGACCTCAGTAGGGTTCAGGGGGGTGAGAAATTACAAAGGGTCTGCGGAGATGCAGTTAGGCCCAATGTATCTGCTAGCTGGCAATTAGTTATACAAGTTAAGATTTTATTCTCCCACTGAGACTGGGACATAGAGGCCAGTCCTTCCTGATGAGTACATTTCAAAGGACTGGTTTTCAGGTCTGTGAGAAAGACACTCACTCCTAAATTGTAGGAGACGCGTATATACCTCAAAGGGACAGAGGAAGGATTCACAATTGTAAGTCCAAAGTGCTCTAATTAAGGGAGGAAAGGGCCTATCCTCAAGTGCAGGCAAGAGCAAACAATAAATTCTTTTGGCAGCCCCGAGCTTTTCCAGACAGAAGCTCGAAAGGGGGCTGGGTGGGCCCAGGAGAGCGGTCTTAAGCCACTAGAAGCTGGTCAGGTGTCTCAGCCTGGGGATCGGACGGGAGTGGCTGGGTACAGTTCTCAGAGGCCCCCCGGAAGGTGCCCTCTTTGTGTGTAGACCAAAGCTTCCATAGGGTACTGGACATCTGAGCTTGCTTTGTAATGTCTTGAATGCCCTTGATGTCATAAACAGTATCACAAGTGACATAATTTTCAATTTCCTGGTATCTTTATTTGAATACATTTATAAACTTCTTCTAGGGACAGTATTTGATTAGAACCTCTGGGCTCCGAGGGAAAAATAAAATAAAAGAACATGGTTTGCCCAGCAAGTTCGCACCCACTTCGTTTACATATGCTTTCTATGAATACCGATCAAAATATTTACTTAAAACGTAAAGGTTCATCTTTAAAAAAAAATTTTTTTTTAATGTTTATCTGTTTTTGAGAGAGAGAAGGAGAGACAGAGTTATGAGCAGGGGAGAGGCAGAGAGAGAGAGGGAGACACAGAATCGGAGGCAGGCTCCAGGCTCCGAGCCATCAGCACAGAGCCCGACGCGGGGCTCGAACTCGCAGACCTTGAGATCATGACCTGAGCCGGAGTCAGAAGCTTAACCGACGGAACCACCCAGGCGCCCCAAAGGTTTAATTTTTGAGCAATTTTGACAGCCTCTTCCAAACTTCGGCTCTTTCGCCACTGTGTCATTATACTCTTTCAAACCATCTTCTGGAATCATTCTGTAATTACATTAACCCCGAATGGATTTTGAAACTTTCTTTGATTAGTTTTGTAGAAAATCCATCATCTGTGGAGTCAACTCAGCCCTGAGCCCAGTACCTCAAAATTATTTATTATTCAATTAAAAGATCCTGAAACAAATATAAACGGGCTCCAGAATTTTAAATATGCTGCTGACGATGATGGCTGCCCATGAGACAAGCTGTCAGAGGACTGAGTGCACCTAAAATAAACGTTTTCCCACGGGCATTTCAAGTCACTAGGCTGAGACGCTGCGTTTTTAGACTCTGGGGCAATGGTTTGGAAAAGCAAGTTACCTTTTTCGACAGCCAGAGGCTCCGCGTACTTTTCGGAAGAGCCGTGTTTGAGGGCACTGTTAATGATTTTCAAAAGCCCATTTGCCATCACAGAAGGCAACGAATGACATTTATCTTGCAAATTAACAAGAGGCTTTTACCGTTCATGCAGGCATGAATGTGCCTATGTGTGTGGTGTGTGTGGACGTGTGAGAGAGGCAGAGACGGACACAGAGAAAGAGACACAGAGAAGAAAGAGGGGGAAGGAAGGAAGAAGCAAAGAGGAAATCTGATACATACATACCTCCTCCCTCTGGTCCCTGGTCCCTGCAGATTGATTTTCCATCCTTCCGTATGGTGCTTTATAGCCCTGGAATTAACCTGATACTTGCTTTTTGGCTTCCAGCTGGGTTAGCCAAGTGACGCACTGACAGATTGGAGGTGCTAGAAGAGAGCTATCAGAGTTTTTATGTTCCAGCTCCCTCCCTGCTTGGAGAGAGATTGACCTTAATGAAGGTCACAGCCCCCCCCCCCCCCGGGCGGCCTTCTCCTGCTGCTTCAAAATATCTCCCTCAATCCACACTTAGCATCTCAAGAAAAGTTCCCTGTGACCAAGTAACAGAAAAGAATACGGGCCTAGTTGTAGATAAATCTGTAACCTGTATGACCCCAGCCGGAAGGGGATTTGCATCTTTCTAGAGCACCATTCCAACGTGCCTTTGAAAGGGTATTGTCCTACTGGGGAGAACGGTGAGCAGTACGTTTGCTTGGGCACTCTACGGAAGCGACGGTCTGAGGGATGGTCTGCGGTGATGTGTGGACAGTGACTAATGAGTTGCCCGGTTAAACGAAGAAGAAGAAGGACATGTGACGAGAACGTTTGTGGCCAGCCCTCTTGGAATGGTTTCAGAAGGTGAGGCTAGTTGAGCATTGCCACCAGTGCTACGGAGGTAGCCTCCACGGCGAGGAGGAATGAAATGAGTATTCTGTGGTGTCAGACAGCCTTTTCCTGCCACCCTGGTGCTTGTGTCCTGGGCCCATGCACCACCACCAAGGTGTGATAGCAGGGATGGAGTCCAAGAATCCATCCACAACTCAGCATGGATCACCCCTCAGATCTGAGTTTACCTTCCTTGTCTCTGGCACTATTTGTGAACCTACAGAAGGCCTTCTTCATCAACACGATACCTCAATCAAAACTTCCCCTGGTCATTTTTTTCTTTTGACAAATGAGCCCACGCCCACAGAAGTAACATGTCTGACCCAGAGGTCATGTCATCCAGATGACATATCACCAGCCTGATATGATGGTGAAATCACCTGCAGAAGAAGCTTCAGTTATTATCTAGGAGAGGACACCATTCACAGGATGCCGTATGTGCCTTAAATCAGAGTGTCATTCCTCCTACATCCAGAATATTCAGGTGTGGAACCAAGGAGAAGAGGTGCTGAGAGTGGCCTCTGTCACTATTAAACCCAATAACGCATATCAGAAAAATTGACTTTGCTTCCCCACCGTTTTGGACCAAGTATGCTTAAAGGTTCAAATATCTGCTCCCACCAGAATCCCGCTCCCATTCCACTGGAAGCTGATAATGCTTCCTAGCTCTTTGGAGTTCTTACGATGCACGCCACATCCAGACATTTCAATCCCAGTTACCTGGAGAGGAAACTGGGTGGTTGATACAGAACAGGGAAAGGCTCTCCATGTGAGGAATCGAGAGGATTCTCAGGGATGCTTTCTGGTCAGTGCCTTGTCGAATAATTGCATTCAATGAAAACTGTGGTCACTCTATAAAGACAGGACCTCCAAGAACCCAGACCCGCATGAGTAAGGGTTTTGGCTCACTTCACCAACTAAAGAATCCTTTCCAGCTGAGATGCTGGCAGAGAGTTCACAGGAAGGTAAGTTGTAAAAAATCACGGTTATGACGGTAAACTCGGGTCTCCCGACCAACTTACAAAATCCGAAGCCGGAGCAGTAACATCTTATGTCAATGAATGGTTTTCTTCCTTCTCCTCACTTTATATAATGAATATCATTAGTGATGTCAACATTTTAGGTTTTAGAAGGGAGTACGACTCAACTGACATCATCTCACAATAGTACTTCCAATGACATGGAAATTTGTGTGACCCTTGCATTGAGGACACATTTTTCGTCCATATAAAGAACTCCTGACATCCCAAAGGCAAGAGTGACCACTGAGGGACAAAGGCCTGGACCGTCCTGAGCGTCCCCTGTCTGGCCTTCCCATAGTTCCTGACCACCGTTCTTCCTCCTTCTCTGCTCCTCAAGAGCTACATCACTGCCCTGCTGTCTGAGCTACATCCCTTGCGATCCTGGCCTTCTAGCTTCTGGCCGCGTCTTGTCGGTGAGAGGCACTAATAGTTTAGAGGGCGGAAGTGGGGGAAGGTCAAGGGGTTTGCTTCCCTGGCTCCTTCCCGCGGCCCTGTGGTTTGGCAGCGGCTTCCTCCTCTTCTTCCGGAAGGCCCGAGCTCCTTCCGGTCAGAGGGGCCTCTCCTTCAGCGGCTGCCTCTCCTCAGTCCCCTGCGTCCCCATGCAACCGACGAAGGCTCCGTACTGTTGAAGGCCAAGGCCACTTCAAGTTGTTTAATTGCTTTTCCTCAAGCCTGTTCACACCTCTGTGGAGAGTTCTCGTCTCGCGTGTCTGCTATTCATTTCCAGCGAGCAAATTCCCATTTCCACAGATTTCCCTTCTGTGAGAAAGCAAACCTTCCAAAGTAGAAGTCTATTTTAATGGTCTCCAGATGGGCTTGCTCCAATATGAAAGAAAAAAAGAATAAGAACTCGATTTTTAGTAAGAGAAATACTTGTGAACTCTGCTTAACATTTTCAAGCACCTAGCAACAAGACGTGACCAGTGTCCCATCTGCAAAGTCTCCGTGTTCGGTTCTACTCCAGGCTCCGTGGAGTCTTATTATAAAAATCAATCCATGTTTCAAGAACGCAAGTAAGTAAGCAATTATTCCATTGCGACGAGTGGTGACCAACCCTGAGGTCCTTGGGGAGCCTCAAAGTGAATCATGGGAAGTTGTCGATCAGTTAAAACAATTATCAAAGTTTGATATAAACCGTCCATTCGCCAGGATGTCTGTGAGGAAGTAATACAGAAGATGTTTTAAAAGCACGGAATTCATTTCTGAATTTTTAAAAAACATGCGATGTATAATACATTAGAAATAACTAAATTATTAAGGCCCTTTCAGTGCATATTATTATAATGCCTTGTGACAAATAGCTTGGTTTTTTTCCACTATACGTTCCATGCAAAAGAAGTAGGAGAAAGGCTTATTAAACCTCATTATTAGGTAGTGGAGTGACACTGTCTATAAGCATAGAACAAAACAATTTGCTTAAGTTATCCGGGAATTTCAGGCTGGATGGCAACAATACTTGATTCACGTAGGCTCCTAAAATTTTGTACCGAAATCTGCATTAGCTGCTTTAATCACGCTGCTCAACTCATTTTTACCACCAAGACTAATCCCTTTCTAGATTCCAAGAAAAATGATCTTTATGTTGGAAATCCCATCTCCACCTGCAGCTTTTGTCACGTGACTGCGTTCTGTACACGCTTCGTGGCAACCGAACTCCCTGCGTCTAATGCAGCCTGTCCCTGGCAGGGTCTTCTACGCACATTCATGCCCCCTCTCATGGCTCTTCTCATCTGATGCTCAGCATGAGTCACTCATTTGGTTAGCGATCGCGTTTGAGGTCCTCTTTTTACTGGACAGTAAGAGGCAGAAAGCCTTTTATGATTCAAATACAGGATCCAGTATGTGTTCACTCATAGAAAAGGCTCAATAAATGTTGGTGATCATTTTTGAGCAAGGAAATGGCTTTGTTCCCCTGTCGTCCCCTTCATTTGGTCCGCGCGAGCCAGCACGAGGACATGCCACGCTGGGCCGTCACCTCACAGTACCGTGTGTGTGCACTCAGTGTGAATGCACAACATTCGGATAGTGAATGTTGATGTACGGGAAGAGCGCTGAACTAAGGTTCAAAAGGGACCGAAAATCTAGTCCACACAGTTACTGGCCCAATGTGAACCCAGCTATTTTCTGTCTCACTTTTCCTTGTCTGTAGCATAAAAATTGAGATAACTTCCCAACCACAGAGAATTGTATTGAGACTCAAATTATATAATAGATAGCTAATTTTGCCACCCACCGCCCCCAAAAAGGGAATCATTAAGCCAGAGTTGGTTTTAGATCCCTTCTCAAAGGAGCTGTACCTCCAAGCTATTGTGCTACTCTAACTGCAGCCAGAAAGATGAATTTTCTATTCAGCAACCTAGTCCCCAAATGACTGCCCCTGCCTGACTTCCAAATGCTGGCTCGAAACTTTCTTCCAAAGGCTATTCACTGATTAGATGGACTGATTACAGTACTTGAAACTCAAACTGGCTTTACTCTGTAATAGAATGATTGGCAGTTAATCAAAAGGCTAGAGGTTCATAGAGGCTTTTTTTTTTTTTTTTAGTCTGAGGCTAATAAAATCATCTGATACAGCAGCAATTGTGTGTGTAAGCCTCCATGATCGGGCAGTTTATGTCTTGTCATTAGAAAAATAACTGACTGCGGTTCACATCGTGAACTGACTGACACTAACAAGGAAAAGAAATCATTTCTGTTTGGATTTATCTTATTTACTATATAACGGCTGGGATGCAGTTCGTACCTGAAGTACTTAAGGTGACGAATCTCACACCAAAAAAACCCCTCCAGACAAGGAACCAGGAGCTGTGTTCCCCACCAGCATTGTTGTGCCCGCTGATCTCGGCTTTAGCACATGCTGTCCAAACACGCCCATGTCTTTGCACGTGGAGAATTGTACTCATTTTCCTTTGCTTACATATTAAACGTCCATTCTGGAAAAAATGCTCATCTCATGGGAACAGTGGGGCCAGAGAAGCTTCAGAAGCCAGGGACCTGGGAGAGGGAATGAGCTTCCAGATCTCTCTCCGCAACAGAGAGAAAGAGTGTCTGAGGGACACGTGGCCTGGGCAGCCTTGGTTACATTCTGAGTGATGTCATTGTCCAATCTCATCAGAGGCAGCTAAGCGACACCCTGTTATCTTTTTTAGTGTTGACATCTCCACAGATACTCCTAAACACAGTGAGGAAGAGTATTTTGTTATACCGCGTCTTCAAAAAGGCTGTGATCTTTCATTCCTTTACCCTCTTATTGTGAACGCACAACAAACATTGCATTGTTAACTGGGTGACCTCCCTGCCGCCAGGCTTTGACAGGTCCTGGTGTTGATGATGACAGTGACAGCATGGCCACAATTTTCCTCTGAAGGCAGTTCAAAGTCCTAGCGATAATCTGGAGTCTGTTTTGCTACAAAATCATAGTCTCCTGACCCTTAACCTTGATTTTTGCCGTGAAAGGCCTTCACAAAACTACGGTGTTGCTTTCTTTTACTTTCTATTTAGGTTTTTTTTTTCTTTAATTTTTTTTTAAGCATTAGTCAGAAAGAGTGATTTTACTCTTACGATGATATGAGCAAAAGGGAAGGCCAGAGCCAGAGAAGAGTCGAAGACGGGGCCCGGTTTCAAGTCTCCTGAGACTCTTTACAGTGTGTCTGGCCAATGTAAGTGGTGGGATTTTGTCTCTGGTGTTTTGTTCTCGTTTGCACAGTGCTTTGCTCAGCGGTTGGTCCAGCGGCTTCAGATCTACGAAGAGATCTCGGCCACTGGTTCTAACCCAGGCCCAGCTGCAGTGGTTGGCGGCCCCCGCCTGCCCCCCCCTGCCCACACCGCACGCCTCCGGCCTTCTGCCCGCCATCTTTCTCCTGTGAGGCGTCAACTATGTCCTGGTGCCCATTTGGCCGCTGCACATGTGCAACCCGCAAGTTTAGGTAAGTTAACATTCCTCACAGTCAACGTTTGACTAACGGGAGGCTCTTCCAGAAATTCTGCTCCCTCTTCTCTGGCTGCATGTTGTGAGGGAGGGGAGTTCATGTGGCTTTATGGAGGGCAGTCCCATGAGTTCGACAAGCAGGTGCACTTGGGACCACGGAGGGCCAGTTCCGTATCCTACCTCTCTGTGCCTGCCGTCTTCTCTTCCTGCCCCCTCTTCCTGCCCCCTCTTCGTGCTCACTCCTCCTTTTCTGGATTTGCGCATGCGGCAACAGAGTGACGCATGTTTTTGCTTCAGGCTTCTTTTTTTGTGTTTTTCTTTTACAGAAATCTATGAGTGAAGTAGGTAAAGGGAATTAAAAAGGTGCAAACTTCCAGCTTGAAGATAAATGAGTCACAGAGATGAAAAGCACAGTGTAATGAGTATAGTTAATAATATTGTCACAATGTTGTACGGTGACAGATGGTGACTACACCTACCGTGCTGAACCCTGAGGAATGTATAGAATTATTGAATCACTAGGTGGTACACCTGCAATCGATATAACATTATGTGTCAATTATATTTTAATAAAAAAGGAATATGAGCTAAGGGAGTGGGAATGAATATGAAATGAAAGGCATGAAATTATTAAGGTGGAGGAGCTTTGAGGTCAGGGTAATGACGATGTCTCCATTTCAACAGTGAAATTGATGAAAAGATGACAAGATCGTTAGAGAGAGGACAGTCTTACATCCAATTTTCAAAAGTCCTTACACCCTCCATGGAGACGTCCCCACTCCTCTTGTCCTTAATTATTGCCCCGTACGCTGAACTCAATCAATACACTTTGTCTGAGCCAAACAATTCCATAGTAGTTGGCAATGGGCAGTAATCATCCAAAAGTCTGTTGCTTTTGTGTCCTTGGCCAGATTATAAGTAGTTTGTCTATAAATTCTTCTGTACACCTTTATAAAGGGCTTGGCACAGTGATTATTCCAAACTGGATTGAGTCAAGGCTTGCTAATGAAAGGGCAGGCCTACGCCGGCCAACTCCATTTTGTTCTGTGTCCTTCACCTAGACCACACCTCCTCCCCTTGAGTAACCTCCCGCTCACCCATTCAAACTTCCTGATCAAAACATGCCCAGCGACCTGCGTAACAGGACTCTGACCCTTTCCCAGCCAATCAGCTGCCCCTAGACCCCTATAAAACCTCTGTGCTTTTGAAACTCGCTCTCTCTCCCTGGTATCTCACCGCTGCGTGGGTGCAGGTAGGGGACTGAGCTCGAGCTAGCTCGAATCAAGGCTCTTTTGCTTTTGCATCGGACTCAGCTCCCTGGTGGTCTTTGGGGATCACGAATTCTGGGCATAACACTAACTGATTAAGTAATTTATTAAAATGAGACCAACCTCAGTGTAATCTGTTGTTTTCATAATTGGGAGCTTACAAAATTCTTACATCCCCCTCCCCCCCCATAGCTATATATCAAAAAAGAACGTGTATCTTTTGGAACGTGTATCTTTTATTCATCCATTCAACACAATCCATTCAATATTTATCACATACTCACTCTGTGCCAGGCATTTTTTTTTTCTAGAAACTGAGGATACTTCATGAGGCAAAAAAATAAAATAATAAAATAAAAGCCTGTGAATAATTCTTGTTTTGGGGGAGTCTAGTACAGGAAGAAAGAAAATGAAAATCATAAATACAGTATCTATCATATAGGCAAGTGAGAAACGCTAAGTAAAAATAGAGCCACAGGAAGAAGACTTTTGCGCAGGTGGGTGAGGCTGAGTGGTAGGGAAGAGTCGGGTAGGGTGGGTCTCCCTAAAAAAATTGACTTTGGAGGGGTGTCTGGGTGGCTCAGTCGGTTCAGTGTTCGAATTTGGCTCGGGTCATGATCTCACAGTTTGTGGGTTCAAGCCCCATGTTGGGCTCTGTGCTGACAGCTCAGAGCCTGGAGCCTGCTTTGGATCCTGCGTTTCCCTCTCTCTCTCTCTGCCCCTCCCCTGCTCTCTGTCTCTCTCAAAAATAAATAAAAACATAAAAAAAAAAAAAAAAAGAAGTTGACATTGGAGGATAGGGAATAACCACGAGGTCCTTCCTGTTTCCATGTAGGATCCTCCTACCTCCATGCTATTTTCATCCGATACTAACATTATTAATATCCCCTGTCCCTTTTCTCTTATTTTAATGTTTATTTTTGAGAGAGAGAGTGCAAGTTGGGGAGGAGCAGAGAGAGGGGGACAGAGAATCCGAATCAGGCTCTCTGGTGCCAACATAGATGCTAGACTTGAGCTCATAAACTGTGAGGTCATGACCTGAACCTAAGTCAGATGCCCAACCCTCTGAGCCACCCAGGCACCCCTCCCTGTCCCTTTTCGTATACTTTAGGTAAAAGCAGGGACAGTGTGCTCTCTTCACCTTCTCTGAGCAGCTCCTTTTTATTTGTATCACCTAACATGGTTCTACAGGCAGCATGGGGCTCTGGACCAGAAGAACGTCAGATTCTAACCTGCACTTTCCCCTTCAACTAGTTGTATATTTTTACTGCCGTGATTAATACCTGATGTGTCTGAATACCAACCGCATGCTAAACTGAGTGATCTAGGAGATTATACAAATTTGTCTTCACAGAAAATGTTTAGGTGGTCATGAACTATCATTCCCGTTTTATAGATAAAGTAAACTGACACACAAGAGGTTTCGAAGGTTCGACGGTTCTTTGATGCTCCAACCTTCTATGTAGTTGAGACACTTCAAATCATCTCCTAAAAAAAAGATAAGAAATGGTTTTACAAAACTGTGGTACTTGATGTGAGCACTGTGTGTGTGTGTGTGTGTGTGTGTGTGTGTGTAAGAAACTTTCTTCTTATGCATGGTCTCATTTTAATCCTACTCTCTGGTAGGTGTTTTTAACAATGCTACAGATGAAAAATGCAGCTCGGAAGTGCAAGTAACTTCTCCAAAGTTCTATAACAGGTCTGGGCTTCCCATTCAGGTTCAAATCCAAAGTGCTGCTGTCCCCACTCATTTGGTTTACTTGCTTACGAAGTATTTTTGAGTACCAGGCATACATTAATGACGTCCCAAACTGCAGGAACCTAAAGAGTTTTTGGTGGAGACAGGCCAGGAAAGAGACAATTATAGCATAAGTATTAAGTGTAATGATTGAGGCAGGGACCACACAGAGCTGCATTTGCTTTGAATCTAATAAAATTGAAGTTGCAAAATGCTGGGAAGGGTTCCAGTAAGACGTTTATAGGATTGTCTTGTGTTTTTTTGTTCAGTTTGCAAAAGTTAGATATTTTAATCGCAATTGATGAAGATAGCTGTCTCTTACGGTCTGACTTTTGTCACATTTCCCCCTTTGCAAGATAGTATTGAAATAATTGTAGGCCATTTTGGGTGTCCAGCAAAGAAAAAATTAAGTTGGGACTATGTTAGCTTGGATTTAGTGAGAGCCATTTACGTGGTTTGTAGTTACTTCCACGTAAAGTCAAGTCATTTATGAGACTCAAGGAAGGGGTATGTGATAGGATAAGTAATGGCGCCCAAAGATCCGCAGGTCCAAATTCCTGGGACCTGTGAACGTGACCTTACCTGGCCAAACAGAGGTGGGGAGGGGCGCCTGGGTGGCTCAGTTGGTTAAGCAACTGACTTTGGGTTTCAGTGCGGGTCATGATCTCACGGATCGTGGGATTGAGCCCTGCACTGAACTCTGTGCTGACAGCACTGAGCCTTCTTGGGATTCTCTCTCTCCTTCTTTCTCTGCCCCCCCTCACTCTGTCTCTCCTGATAAATAAATAAAGTAAAAAAAAAAAAAAAAGAATCTTGACATGGGGAGATTATCCTGGGTTATCCAGGCA
This sequence comes from Lynx canadensis, assembly GCF_007474595.2. Taxonomy (NCBI): domain Eukaryota; kingdom Metazoa; phylum Chordata; class Mammalia; order Carnivora; family Felidae; genus Lynx; species Lynx canadensis. The sequence continues at coordinate 77,481,588 of NC_044320.2, read as the reverse complement.
GGCCTTACATGCAACCTCAAAGAGATGTGAGAAGAGAGAAGAAGGAAATGTCACCACTGATGCAAGATATGAAAATGGAGGAAGAGGCCACACACGACAAGATGCCAAGACGGCATGCAGGACAAGGAATGGATTCTCTCCTGGTACTTCCAGAGGGAGTATGATCGTGCTGACATATTGACTTGGGCTCATTAACAGCGATTTCAGATTTCTGAACTCCAGGACTGTAAGAGAGTAAATGTTTACCACTTAAAGTGACCAAGTTCGTGATAATTTGTGACAGCAACCATAGGAAACTAATACGGGGTGGAATGTTCCAGGAATATTCCTACTGCCCAACGGGTGACTCATGGAGTGCTGGAAAGGAGGCTATTGGCTACAAATCAGGGAGAATGCATGTCACAGTGTCAAGCACTAAAAGTTTGAAATTCAAGAAACCAGAAGCTAGTCTCTGGAAAATTCTTTCAATAATCAGACTGTAAAATTATAATCAGAGATCAGGGCGCCTGGGTGGCTCAGTCAGTTAAGCGTCCGACTTCAGCTCAGGTCACGATCTCGTGGTCCGTGAGTTCGAGCCCCGCGTCGGGCTCTGGGCTGACAGCTCGGAGCCTGGAGCCTGCTTCGGATTCTGTGTCTCCCTCTCTCTCTGCCCCTCCCCTGTTCATGCTCTGTCTCTCTCTGTCTCAAAAATAAATAAACGTTAAAATTTTTTTTAAATTATAATCAGAGACCAATCGATACCAATGTATCATACATTCACTTTATCTTTCCTGAATTATAGGAAATCAAAGTAATCAGAATTCTTGTGTTTGAGAGTATAAAGAAATAGCAGTACTGTGGTTGCATGTGAAGTTTCATGTTTTATGCATTAACTTTAGGGACGTTTCATATTTTATGCATCCCAACTACCAACATAAAATAAGCTTTGGTCAAATGTGTTAGTGGAAGGATTGCATCATCTTGTTTTCTTTAGAGAACACGATGATGAAAATTCTCAGTATTTAGAAGACAAGTGAGGCGACCACAGGGGGGGGAAAAATGTAGGCAAAAAGTATTTCGGCAGAGTGTCGGGCAGTTAATTGGTAAAATTGTAATGCTATTTTTTCTGGATTTTGTTATGCTTGTGACCTTTGAGATTTATCTTCTCATCCTAAATAAGTATTTGTTCTTGTACCCAATTTCATATTTATTTAATTATTCTTTTAAAATAAGGCCCCCATGATGCATAAGCTTCAGGCCCCACAAAACCTGATCTGCCCACGGCACCAATGATTGGACATGTGACAGAGGGACTCAACCCGGCACGTGGTGGAAGTCAGGATGAGCTTCTGGGTGGGTGGGAGCGAGGGGACCCCGTGGCAACATCCAAAGGCTGATGGAGGAAATTGGGATGTGGGGAAGGAGGCGTGAGAGGAGGCCGAAGTCAAATGATGCAGAACTTTGTCTTTTCCCTTTTACTAGGGACAGGAGAATTTATGTGGATGACGCACTTAACAAGCAGGGAGGTTTTCAATATTATCTGCCTCTTTTAACTTTACAGAATTATCACTCAGATTTGTTTTTGAAGCAACTATGAAGGTGAACACTCAAACCCAGGCTCCCATGGACTCGAGGGAAAAGCACAGCCCTTAGGCAGAAGATCTCTGATATTTACTAGCCTGAAATAGGCAAACAATAAGCACAGCAGGAAAGGCTTTCACACTAGCAAGAACATAACGTACCCAATATTAGATCAGGAATATGAGCTCAACTTGTTTCACTTAATTGCAGCTTCATAGTTTATTGTGACATTATGGAAGACAACCTCTTTAACTCTTCTAAGCATTACAGTTGATGTTAGCACAAGTCTTTTCTGCCCCAGAACTCATATGGATATGGCTTGGGTCAATCCATCGATGCACTGAAAGAGTTATTTGCAGCCGCCCATTTTAAAAGTTGGGAATATCGGGGTGCCTGGGTGGCTCAGTCGGTTAAGCAACTGACTCCTGATTTTGGCTCAGGCTAAGATCTCACAGTTCATGGGTTGGAGCCCCGCGTCAGGCTCTGGGTCGACAAGCCTGCTCGGGATTCTCTCTCTCTCCTCCTCTCCTTGTCCTTCCCCTGCTCGTGCTCTCTCTCCCACCCCCCTCTAAATAAATAAATAAATAAATAAATAAATAAATAAATAAGAAAAGAAAAATCTGGAAACGTATGTGAACACAGGGGCAGAAAAGCCAATGATTATACTAAAATAACTCTTTCATACAATTTCTTCCTTTTTTCTTCAAGAGTAAAAGACTCAAGTACCTCGTTCAACAGCACCTTGGCATAAGTATTGGAGTGCATTTGGTAGAAGCTGAGTTAGGCTGACGCCCGTCCTATAGCCCATGCGTCAGCCTTAGGAATGCCTAAAACAAACCAGAACAAGACTAGCCCAGAGGGCAGCTTGGTCAATAAAAGGCAAAGTCTGAGGGATGGAGTGAAGCTCGTCCAATGGTGGTCTAGGAGCACAGGTTCACATTATGTAGGGGTTACCCAGGAGTTCCTGGCATTCAGCATAGGAAGAGAAGGAATTTGGGGATTTTTAGTAGCAGATTTCTAAGTAAATTGGTACCTATGCATCAGAAGGACATTTGTAGAATTCTATAAAAAAATGTGAATGTGACACATAATCCCACCTTATGGTTAACTATCATGAACATGTATTTTCTTCCAGTCATTTCTTAGGCGTCTACAAACGCTTCATTATTGGGTTTATTCTCTGTAAGTTTTGTACCCTACTTTCTAAAAATTCTTTCTTTCTTTTTTAATTTTTTTAATGTTTATTTATTTTTGGGGGAGAGAGGGGCAGAGAGCCGGGGAGGGGAAGAGAGAGAGGGAGACAGAATCTGAAGCAGGCTCCAAACTCTGAGCTGTCAGCACAGAGCCCAACACGGGGCTCAAACTCACGAGCCGTGAGATCATGAGCCACCCAGGCTCCCCTGTACCCTACTTTTTATTTGAATGATATCTTTTGCGTTTCCCCATGCCAGTAACTATTCCTCAAACACATTATTCTAAATGACCAAAGAGCATGCCATTGTATCTGAGTGTCATAATTTAGTATTTTCTATACTTATAAGTTTATGTCGTTTATAGTATAAGGTTTTTAGTTAGTATTGGTATAGGTATCACTCATACTCTAATACGTATTCTTATGTTAGGAAGGCGTACACAGCTAATTATTTCCTCAGTTTCTAGAGAAGGAACTATGGGATACAATCATTATTTTTAAATCTCGATAGACATTTTTCTGAAGAAAACACGCAAAGGCTCACCATCACTCATCACCAGGCACATGCAAACCAAAACCACAATGAGATACCACTTATTCACACCTGCAAGATGACTATTATCAGATAGACAAGAGATAGATTGGTGCAGCCATCATGGCGAACGGCACGGGAGCTCCTTGGAAAACTAAAATCAGAACTACGACATGATCCAGCCATCCCGCTCCTGGGTATATACGTGAAAGAAAGGAAAACTCTAAATTGAAAGACGTATGCACTTTCATGTTCTCAGCAGCGTTGTTTACAATGGCCAAGATCTGGAAGCAACCTGAGTGCCCATCAAGGAGGAAGTGGGTCAAGAAAATATAGCGTATATGTATCTACGGAATATTATTCAGCCATAAAAAAGAATGCAGTCTTGTCATTGTGATAACGTGGGTGCACCTTGAGAGCATAATGCTAAGTGAAAGAAGTCGGAGAGAGCAAGACAAATACTGTATGATCTCACTTGCAAGTGGAATCTGAAAAGCAAACAAAAACCGAAACTCTGAACCCACAGATACAGAGAACAGATAGGTGGTTGCCAGAGGGAGGGCGTGAGGGGGTAAGTGAAATGGCTGAAGGCCGTCAAAAAATGCAAACTTCCAGATATAAAATATATAAATCCTGGGGACGTAATGTACGGTGGTGACTGTAGTTAATAATATTGTATTGCATATTTGGGTTTTTTTAAGTGTATTTTTTTTAAGAGAGAGAGCACACATGCAAATGGGGGAAGGGCGGAGAGAGAGGGAGAGAGAGAACCCCAAGCAGGCTCCATGCTGTCAGCACAGAGCCCCTGTGGGGCTGGATCTCAGGAACCGCAAGATCACGACCTGAGGCGAAACCAAGAATTGAATGCTTAACCGACTGAGCCTCCCAGGCGTGCCTGTATTGCATATTTGACAATTGCTAAGAGAGTAGATCTTAAAGTTCTCATCACAAGAAAAAAATTGTGTGCGTGGTGATACGTAGATGTTAACCAGACTTAGCGTGGTGATCATTTTGCAATACATACAAATACTGAATCGTCATGTTGTACACTTGAAATTAGTATTATATGTCATAGTATTATATGTCAATTTTATCTCAATGGAAAATTTGACAGATATTGCCCAGTTGTAATCAAGAAGATTCCATTAGCAACATCAAGAAATTCTGCTTCACCATCTGTCATATCAGAGAATCTCCGATATAAAGTCAGAATACTTTATTATTTTCGCATTTATATTTCTTGAATCATTAACGAGTTTGAAAATTTCCATATGCTTCTTCACACTTGTACTTATTTTTTACTTTTTTTCTCTATATTTTATGCTCATTTTTCTCCAGCAATTTTTATTTTCTATTGATTTAAGTAAATTTTGCGTTTATCCTGGATTATTGTTTAACTATTTTGGGTATTATACAAAATGTATTTTGAGTGTTTTCCCATTTGGCGTTTGCATTTTCATTTTTCCTTTTTGAAGTTGATATGTGATTCCTATGTCTGAAGTTCACCTTCATGGGTATAATTCATTGGGTTTTAGTATCCACAGGGTTGTGCAACCATCACCCCTATTTCATTCCAAAACATTTTCACCACCTGCAAAGAGACCAGGGTCCTGTTGGCAATTATACCCCATTCTTGGCTTCCTCCAGCCCCTGTTAACAACCAATCTCCTTTTTGTCTCTACCGATTTGACTCTTGTGGAGATTTCATATAAATAGAATCTTACAATATTTGGCCTTTCGTGCCTGCCTTCTTTCATTTAGCAGAATTTTTTAATTTAGATCTAATTGACATATAGCATTGCATAGAGCGTATAGCATTGCATAAGTTTGGGAACAACGTATCCATTGACACATAGGACAACTCTTGGACAACACAGGTTTGAACTGCATGAGTCCTGTTATAAGTGGCTATTTTTCAATACAGTAGAGTGCCACAAATTTATTTTTTCTCTCTTATGATTTTCTTTAAAACATTCTATTGTCTGTAGTTTACTTTAAGATAACAGTATATAATACGTAAAACATACAAAATGTATTAATCAACTGTTTAAGTTACCGGTAAGGCTTCCGGTCAACAGTAGGCTCTTAGTGTCACGGAGAGTTAGATGGAAAAGGAACAAAGCCCTGGTCCTTTCCGCTGCCACAGTAAAGAATTCCAGGACAGGGAAAGGAAAGTACAGCTGAGCAAGGTGTTATTAAAAGGACACTCCAGGGGCGCCTGGGTGGCGCAGTTGGTTAAGCGTCCGACTTCAGCCAGGTCACGATCTCGCGGCCCGTGAGTTCGAGCCCCGCATCGGGCTCTGGGCTGATGGCTCAGAGCCTGGAGCCTGTTTCCGATTCTGTGTCTCCCTCTCTCTCTGCCCCTCCCCCGTTCATGCTCTGTCTCTCTCTGTCCCAAAAATAAATAAAAAATTTGAAAAAAAAAAAATTAAAAAAAAAAAAAAAAAAGACACTCCAAGGGAGGAACAGGCCAAGTGAGAAGAGACAAAGGCCCTAGAAACTCTAGGGTGTGGGCTTCTATCAATTTCGCTTTTCCCGTGGGTTCTAAGGTGGCAACATTTGAGGGACAGTCCCGGATTATATAATAATTAGCCAACAAGGCATGTCCTTTCCCAAGATGTATTTAACATACCTGCATGGGGTAGGAAGTCGCAACATTATTTCTATTCTAGGGACATAGGTCAGGTCTGTACAAGCGCAACAAGCATATCAAAGTTAACTCTTCCTGGGCCGGGATGTTGTGACCACAGACCCACTGCCAGATGGTTGCAACGGGTGGTCCCGGGGCGGTCCTGGGTTGGGGCTGTCCATCCACCTGTCGCTCATGCCCAGCTTCCTGCCTAACATTGGTAGTTACGATTTTGGAGAGTTCAAACTTATCCATTGGATTTACAACTGTGCGTCCCTAACTCATGTTGTTCAAAGGTTGACTGTACTTCTATACTGCAATATGATTACCCCCTTAGCCTTAGCTCAAAGCTTCATTAGACGACATAATTACCTCTTGTTTTGTGGTGGGACATTTAAGAACTACCTCATTAACAATTTTCAAATATATAATATAGTGCTATTAACTAGAATCACAATGCTGTGCATTAGATTCCCCAGAACTTACTCGTCTTCCAGCTGGAAGTTTGTACCTTTGGATCAACACTTCCCCAATTCTCCCACCCCCCACCTCCTGCTAACCACCATTTTACTGTTTCTAGGAGTTCCATTTTTTCTGGTTCCACACGTAGGTGAGATCATATAGTATTTGTCTTTCTCTGACTAATTTCATTTAGCATAATGCCCTCACGTTGTCAGAGATGGCAGGATTTTCTTCTTTCTCATGGCTGAACAATATTTCATTGTGTATTTCATTGTGAAATATTGTGAACAATATTTCATAGATGAAATATTTATTCGCTCATCTATTGATGGACATTTAGATTATTTCCATGTCTTGGCTATTGTGAGTAATGCTGTGATAAGCCTGAGAGTACAGATATTATTTAGATAGACTGCTTTAGTTTTCCTTTGGGTATATACCCAGAAGTGGGATCACTGGGTCATATGGCATTTTTATTTTTAATTTTTTTGGAGGAACCCCCTGCTGCTTTTCACAGTGGCTGTACCAATTCACATTCCTGTCAACAGAGCACCAAGGTTCCTTTTCTCCATGTTCTCACCAGCACTTACTGACTGTCTTTTTAAAATGATAGTCATTCCAAAAGCTGTGTAATATAGTTTGATGTCTCCAGCTTTGTTCTTTCTTAGTAATGCTTTAGTTATTTGGTGTCTTTTATAATTCCATACACATTTTGTAATCTTTTTTCCGTTTTTGTAAAAAAAAAAAAAGTCGTTGGAATTGACGGACGTTAAATTAAATTCGCAGATGGTTCTTGGTAGTATGGACGTTTTCACAATATTAATTTTTCCAATTCATTAGCATGGAATATCTTTCCACTTCTTTGTGACTTCTTCAATTTCTTTCAACAATGTCTTGTAATTTTCAGTGTACAGATCTTTGAACCCCTTGGTTACATTTATGCCTAAATATTTTATTGTTTTTGATGTTATTGTGATTGGGATTGTTTTCTTTACTTCTTTTTTTTAATGTTTTTTTTTCAAGTTTATTTATTTATTTTGAGAGAGAGGGAAACATGGGAGGGGCAGAGAAAGGGGGAGAGAGAGAGAATCCTAAGTAGGCTCTGAACTGCCTGATGATTCTGTATCAGAATCATCTGATACATGATTCATTGTCACGAACTGTAAGATCATAACCTGAGCCAAAACCGAGAGTTGGACGCTTAACCGACTGAACCACCCAGGCGCCCCTCTTTACTTCTTCTAAAAAATACTGTGTTCTTAATGCATAGCGACACAACTGATGGGATGGAGAGATGGCCTTTTCTGAACTAATTCTGTAAAGTCTACGTTATTTGTTGTGTGTATCCACTGAAATCTTTTCTTAGTTAGTGTTTGGCTAATGACCGGACAGAGACTTCCTTGCGCTCCCGGGACCAGCCAGTCTCCCAGTCTTTGCTGAAGGCCTCTGTGTGTTGGTTGAGACAGTTTCAAAACTCAGGCAACTGACCTCTGTCTCGCCCTTCGCTTCCCGCTTGTGCAGAGCTCAAGATCAGCCCAAGGTGAGATGTGCAGGGGCTCCCGGGTGTGTCCTCAGTATGTGCCCGGTCCTACACCTGTGAGTGACCTTCTAGATCCCTAGGAATATGTTGGAGCTCTTCAAAGCCGCTACGGAGATCTTGTCGCTTATATTTTCTTTCTAAGCTTTTTGGTTAGTCTGACGCCTGCCCCAGTTGTCATTCCTCCAGCAATTGATAAATTTAACAATTGCCCCTCACCCCCAACCCCCAACCCCCAACAAATGATCCCAGGGCAAAAGGCCTCCCTGGGAAAATTCTGAGTCAGATTAAAGGTAGTCTTGCAAGTAGAATCTTCTAGGCAACCATCAGACAGAACAAAACATGACCATTTGGGGAAGAATGAGGTCTTGAAGAAGTTTTAAGTTTTGCATTCTCTGGTGACTTCCATTTTCATTGTGTTGTGACTTTTGGTCTCCAAGATTACTGTGGGTGTGGAGAAGGAAGGAGTTGAATCAGGCAAATTGAAAGGCCACAATGTCCACCATTCTTACCCAGATTCATCCACTTTCTTAAGTAATTTCTCCCCAGATAGCTGGAAGCCTTTTCTTAATTTCCAGAGGTCTGAAAAAGTCGATTCTGACTATTTCTAGCCGCTTTCTAATTGGTTTTATGGAGAACAGAATTTTCAGAGGTCCTTAGTCCACAGTTTCATGGATGCCACTCAAACTAATTAAATTTCAAAGTAACTGTAAGAATTATTTTTTGAGCATCAGTGGACTTTTCAGTTACGTGGGCTTTTCTTTTCTTTTTTTTTTTTAATTTTTTTTTAACATTTATTAATTTTTGACACAGAGAGAGACAGAGCATGAACGGGGAAGGGGCAGAGAGAGAGGGAGACACAGAATCAGAAGCAGGCTCCAGGCTCTGAGCCATCAGCCCAGAGCCCGACGGGGGGCTCAAACTCACGTACCGCGACATCGTGACCTGAGCTGAAGTCGGATGCTTAACCGACTGAGCCACCCAGGCACCCCAACGTGGGCTTTTCTTTAATGTTAGAATGAAGTAAGTGAGCAAGAGTAAAAGCAGAGAAATATTAGAAAAAATGGACATGGAAAAATAGTGAAAATTTTGGTTGACTGTGCCCTTCTCCTCTTCAAACCCATCAACTTTTAGAGTGTATTGCCTGCATATAGAAAATAGCACTAAATGCAAACCTTTAAACAATAATTTCACAAATAACTACAAAATTATTGTTAAAAGTAACTACTGACTACTCCCCAAGTTCTCGGTATTTATAGGAGGTGTGGCAATTGCAATTAAGTGAGTAAGCATAAGAAGAAAAATAAAATAAATCAGTAGAGTATGATATGTAGTTTATAGAGTTAATACACAATAAATACTACACGTGGGATAGGTTTCTTAAAACTCTAAAAAGCCCAAAGCTTTCAAATTAATGAATTAAGCATTATTTCTATTAAAAAACTTGTACTGTGAATATTACACACTGTAGTGCAGAATTCCTTCAAATGCAGCTCCTCTTTTCTTATCTTTCTTTGTTCCTTCCTTTTAAATCTTTAATTATCAATCACTTGGAATGTCAGGGATATTGACCCAAAACTCTAAAGCTTAATCATCAGCGATTCCTGCCAATCAAAGATCCATATCATTGCGTAGAGTTTCTCTGAAACATGTTGTAATATCATGAGGGGGACAGAATTCACGTTCCAAGAATTAAATATACAGGATGCTTTTGGGAAATTCATAGTTGAATCCTGGCAGGAAACCCATCCATTCACAGAATGGATGATAGGGACACAGAAAGGTGGGTGAGTGAGACCAAGAAAAGCGATTGTATAAATTATTGATCGAGGTTATTTAGTTACCTGAAGCCTTTTTTGGCAAAATTATTGACCACAGAGTTGTAGATAAGATCACAAAGACCTAGAGAAGGTATTAGAGCCCAAGGCGGTAAGCATTTTTCACAGAGTGGGAATTAGAGCCATGTCTCTGCATAGTTCAGTATTCATTACACGCCATGTGGCAACTTTTAGGGGGGTTACTTTTAGGGGGATTTTTCTGAGAATTCCCAACACACTCTTTTTTTTTTTTTATTTTTTTTAACGTTTATTTATTTTTGAGACAGAGAGAGACAGAGCATGAATGGGGGAGGGGCAGAGAGAGAGGGAAACACAGAATCGGAAGCCGGCTCCGGGCTCTGAGCCATCAGCCCAGAGCCCGACGCGGGGCTCGAACCCACGGACCGCGAGATCGTGACCTGAGCTGAAGTCGGACGTTAACCGACTGAGCCACCCAGGCGCCCCCCCCCCAACACACTCTTAAGGTCACCCACATGAAGACTGAAGAAAAAGAATCTGTGCAGAGAGTATGAGAGTGGTTATTTTTTCAAATCATAGGAAAAGTATTTACTCACTACATATTCATTCATCATATATATTTTTAAGATCATGTATTTGTTTTGAGAGAGAGAAAAAGCACGAGTCCGGGAGGAGCAGAGAGAGGGAGGGAGAGAGAAAGAGAGAAAGAGAGAGAATCCGAAGCAGGTTCCACACTGTCAGTGCAGAGCCTGATGCGGGGCTCGAACTCATGAACTGCGAGATCATGACCTGAGTCGAAGTCAGACGCTTAATTGACTGAGCCACCCTCATTCATCATTTCTTACAATCAATAAATGTGTATTGATCCCCATGCTCTCATGTAATTTGCAGGCCAATGGAGGAGACAGATAGTAGATAACTAAACCCAGTATTTAATATACAATGAAAAATAAATGGGAATTTTATGTAAGAAAGAGCGTGGGGGCAGATTTTCAGGCATCAGGGAAGACCTCATTGAAAAAAGGACCCTTCGATCGGACACACTGAAATCACACTGAAATCTGAAAAGTCTGTGTAATTGCTGTGCCGTGCACCCTGTAGTCAAGATTCGTTCAGCACCTTCATAAGGCAGAACGAGGTCCGACTTCCTACTGGAAAATGGAGGCAGAAAATCGAAGTCTTTATCTGGCTGACATAGGGAGAGAAACACAGGTCCAAAGTAAAGCTTTGGCAGATCCGAAGGCTAGAGCCTGAGATCTCACGGCAGGATTCCAGACGATTGGACGAAGGCAAACTTCAGGACCGGCTGTGGCCTAAGGCGATTGAGTGAAGAAACGAATATTCACCCTTTTAGTCTTGCCTACTTTCTATTTTCCTTGGCTCTTGGAAATGAGTAAAAAATGATCTTGAGGGCTCACTACTAGACAGAAATACTTGCCATTACTTCTACCACGACGCTCTCAAGAGGGTGAATAATCAGGTTGAAAAACTCGAAGCAAAGCTACTTGTAACTGATTCGACTCCTTCCCGTTAGCATGCATTTCACACAGGACTCCTAGCCTATTGCCACTTCTCTCTTTCGCTTTTTGTTTGTCTTCACAACCGGACGCTGATCACAAAAGTAGAGGGCAGATATCCGCAGGAAAAAAAAAAACCCACAAAAACATGAGGAGAAACCTGTTTTCCTTTAAGTATCAAAGCAGTTTGGATGCAGGCGGCTTCGTTTTATTTTGTGTTACAATTTTACCTGCGTTAAGTAGTTTCGATGTTTTCGAAGTGTGACTGTGAGTGTGTTTGTATTTTGCGTGTCGACAATTCACACACAGGAAGACTGTTGGAGAAGCGGACGGTCTCCTGCTGGCAATGACAAGGAGTTCTGGAAAGAATTCAGGCTGCAGTAGGGCTGATGAGAACATCAGTGGGCGGCTCTCCAGTCTCACTGGCACAGGCTACCCTGGAGATGAAACAGGCCCCTGATTCACTGAAGATCCAACAGCAAACGGGATTATTTTAAGGCAATCCTATGTTAAAGAAAATGTATTTTATTTATAGCTTTTCTCACAAGGTTCCAACCTCTCATTTGTGGAGAAATGCAAACTCAAGTCAGAAGATTCTGCTTAGGATCAAGGTAATTGCCTTATTGCCTTAAAGTGCATGACAGTAGGTTTTGTTCTGGAAAGAAAATGGAGTGAGGGTTTCTAAGGGTCCCTTGGAGGGCCTTGGGGCCTTAAGGAAGGCAGTGGCCATGTGGGACAATGGCCATTTAAGACTATTTCAGTAGGAGATGGTTTAGCATTAAGAGTAATCGAGAAGCTGGGAATGGGCAGTGGGTTTTATGTTAGGCAGAGGTGGGATTGACTTGAGTGAGGTGCACAGTTCCTCCTGCAATACTTTGTTCAGACAGATACTTGGCGATATATTTTCAGTGATCGGCGCTGGGTTAGGAGTTGGGATTACAGATTTGAGTGACACAGTTCTTACTCTTGTCCGCTTTAGAGTCTCACGCGACTCCGTTGGGGGGAACAATAAGCAAGCAATAATTTCATTGGAGCTTCATATGCATTATGGTAGAATTAGCTGTCGTACACGGGGCTTAAGACTTGGGATGTTCCAAAATGAGAAGAAAGAGATGATGACATTGACAGCATTTGAAGTGGGGCCAATCTCAGGGAAGAACTGTGAAAAATCTAAATTTGCCGTGAGATGCCTTCTTCTTCACGGAGGCCCATGTCCCCCTTCTCTCCAAGCTTGTTCCCATAGAGATGCTGGGACCTTGGCAGTTGGGTCCATCCCACAGGAAAGCAATCTTAAAACTGAGAAACTCTTAATGCCTCGGTGTTTGCTTCATATACTTCAACCAAAACAACATCTTGCAACAACAGACAGAATGTAAGAGCAATTAGGAGCTCTCAGCTGTCTTCTGTTATACGAGGCATTAGATTTGCACAAATGTAAAACAGAGCCATACTGACCACTAATTTTTGCTTATTTGTTTTGGAAAAGACCCATTTTTCTTAAAAACATATTTCTATTCACATGACATATTTATGATTGTTATTTAAATAATTTTTTAATGTTTTTATTTATTTTTGACAGAGAGAGAGAGAGAGAGAGAGCATGAACGGAGGAGGGGCAGAGAGAGAGGGAGACACAGAATCCGAAGCAGGCTCCAGGCTCTGAGCCGTCAGCCCAGAGCCCGACGCGGGGCTCGAACTCACGAGCCGTGAGACCATGACCCGAGCCGAAGTCAGACGCTCAACCGACTGAGCCACCCAGGTGCCCCAATTTATTATTGTTATTTTAAAACAAATCAACAAATATTACTAAGAGTCTCGGTTTCTTTTTCTAATGTGATAAATATCAATAGATATAATCCACATAAGCAAAAGTTCTTTGGGATCCTTGGTCATTTTTAATTGTGTAAAGGGGTCTTGAGACAAAAATGTGCGAGAACTACCGGTGTCATCAAAACAACAGGGCTTGGTTTCTTGTACCACCTGCCGAGAACATGGTATTGAATGAGGAACTCAGTTTACTCATCTGTAACATGGGCATGGGGACATAGCAACCTCACACGGTCATCGTGAGGAGTTAGGCAAACATCTTTGTAAGTTACCTAGATAATGCTTAATAAATACTTAATATGCTTCATCGATTAAAAAATATGCTTCGAACGCTTAAAAAATAAATATGTATTATCTGCACAAAGAATTCAAATCTGGGAGGCATAACCATCTTGGTCACAGATTTATTTTGTGATGAGATCCGCATAATTCACCATACTGTTTTCATGTCCTAAGTAGACACGTCTTTAAGGTAACACCATTATTTTTTCTCTATGTTCTTGTTCATTTACCAACATTCAGACAATCCATTCAGTTTCCTGGTTCTTCAAGGAAAGGGAAGTATCTTGGACAGTGGATGAGAACTTATATATCTAACGGCTGGAAGTTAAAAATGTTCTTATTTCTACATCTATCTTTCATTTCAATTCAGGTGGCATATGATCATAATAAAACCTGCAACTGAGCACAGACTCTGGTAAGGCCTGTGCTAAGGCTGTGGAAATAAGTCCGTAAAGCATTTTCAAACTGGTCAAATTGAATTTAGGAGCTGAGAATTTAGGCAAAAATATAGTACCCCAAAAATGTACCGATCTCAACACTCCCTGGGTGCCCCTCTGTGTGAAAAAAGGCCCCTTACCAATTTCTACCTATTTCTTCTTACCTGTTGTATAGCCCTGGATATATATATATATATATAGAGAGAGAGAGAGAGAGAGAGAGAGCACCCTGCTGTAGAAGCAAGATTATTGTTAGCAATGTTTCAAAAAATTATTTTTATCATTAACAGCTTTCTTTTATTACATAGATTTAAACTTGTAAACTAAAAATTATTTTCTTAAAGTATCTTAAAATATATCCAAGGAAATATTATACACGTATGGTACTTTCTAGAACAGCATGACGGTCAGTTTAAAAATATTTATTCCTCAAAGCAACAAATTAGAAATTGTGGACTGTCGAGGCACCTGTGTGGCTCAATCGGTTAAGTGTCTGACTTTGGCTCAGGGCATGACCTTGTGGTCCGTGAGTTCAAGCCCCGTGTTGGGCTCTGTGCTGACAGCTCGGAGCCTGGAGCCTGCTTCGGATTCTGTGTCTCCCTCTCTCCCTGCCTCTCCCCCGGACAAAAAATAATAAACATTAAAAAAAAAAAAAAGAAATTGTGGACTATTTAACCACCTACCTGATGTCTCAATTTTTTTTTTTTTGTCAGTTAAGAAATTAGGATTTTATGAAGCATTGCCTCTTCCTTCCTGTGTTGTGTAGTGCCCTTTTGAGACTAAATTTATGTGGAAAATGTGAGCCAAGAATTTTGCATTAGGATCTTAATCTAATGACCAAGGCTGTTCTTTTTTTTCCCCAAATAGTGCTCAATGTAGCAACACAGCTTTTTAGTATCGAAGGAATTGAGGCAATTAGTCCAATAAAACTTCAAAAGGATTCCTTAATTGAGTAAGTACATTCAAGAGGTGAATAGTCTACTTTAAAAACAGCAATAAAAATTTTTTTTAAATTTTTTTAACGTTTATTTTTATTTTTGAGACAGAGAGAGACAGAGCATGAACGGGGGAGGGTCAGAGAGAGAAGGAGACACAGAATCTGAAATAGGCTCCAGGCTCTGAGCTGTCAGCACAGAGCCCGATGCGGGGCTTGAACTCACGAACCGTGAGATCATGACCTGAGCCGAAGTCAGACGCTTAACTGACTGAGCCACCCAGGCACCCCCTCTCTTCTCTTTGTCTGTTCATCAACATCTTACAGTTTTCTTTTTCTTTCTTTCTTTCTTTCTTTCTTTTTTAATGTTTATTTATTCTTGAGACAGAGACAGAGCACATGCAGGGGAGGGGCAGAGAGAGAGGGAGACCCAGAATCCGAATTGGGCTCCAGGCTCTGAGCCATCAGCACAGAGCCCGATGCAGGGCTTAAACTCACGAACTGTGAGATCGTGACCTGAGCCAAAGTCGGACGCTCAACCGACTGAGCCACCCAGGCGTCCAGGGTGAAGGATTCTTGATCGTTGCTGTTTCCAGAAATCCGGGGTTCCAGTAAGTCAGCATCATCACAGATTCACTTCAGGAATCAGGGCAGTATGGTGAGTCCTGCGATTCCCCGAGTCAACAGAGAGCACAGAGAGCAGTGTGAGGGGAGCCGGTGCACCAAGGAACACACACCCTCGAGGTGGCTCCCCCCAGGGAGGGGCAAGAGAGCTCATTTGTCAGGGTCTGGCATGCAGTGGCAGCTTCTGCGTTAGGAAGTCCCAAGCCTTCGCTTTGGGCCCTGTGCGAGGTGTGGTGAGGGACGTGTTGCCGTGCCCACGGCACGGGGACAGATGTGGACAAGTGACGTGGCGATCGCTAGCGTGGCAGACTCTCTCAGGAGCCGGATTCCCACGTGAACCCTTCCGGTGGGCACCTGCCGGAGTGGTGATAGGGAACCCCAGTCTGGGGCCACGGTTCCCAGCCCGAGAGGGCGTGTCCTTCGTCTGCAACTGTCCGGGAGTCAGACGTGTCCCGCTTTCCAACCTGACACTGACGGACAAGCCCTGGCGCTCACCACGGGGATTCAGCTTACTTAACACCAGTGGACCGGGCTCAGGCGCTGAGGGCGACTTGGGTGAGCTCAGGATCCCATAGAGCCCAAGACTCCGAAAGGAGTCCCTCTGGCGGGAGGCTGCCTGCTTTTGGACGCTGCCTCTCTTTTCCAGAGAGGCTCTGCTCAGCGAAAATCCTCAGGGGTTGCAGAAGCTGCGTCTGTCTGTAACACCTATGACGGGTCCCCCGTCTCTTCGTAGGCACAATGGGCTATGATATTTGGATAAAATCCTAACTGCTTAGTGTTTGTTTTGACCTCACGGCGTCTCTTACCTCTGTGAACAAAAACATTACCTGTAGCCCGGATCTTTAAAACCTCACGGTCTGTGCCTTAAAATGCAAGGCACAGTGTTGTTTCAGGTGGGTTTGCCTCGCCTTTCCTGAGAACAACTACGGATCGTGTGTGCATTCTTATGGTTTTGGTCACGTGGGCATTCTTACGATCCTGAGTTTTCAGACAAGCAGATGGTCTTCTGTAGATCACCAAACATTGCACATAAGCACCCAAAGGTTAAGCGCTGTTTGAAAAATCAAAGCCCCGGGAGGGCAGCCCTCGTCTTTCTGGTCTTTCTGTCACTTGGTGATTTTCTGTCGCTCCCATCTGATAACAGTGACCATGGTTTCTAATTCAAAAACCGAAGCTCCTGGCTTGACAAAAAGCATACATGCCACTTTGGGGACTAAGAGGCAATTTGAGAGGTAAGTCAGTGGAAATTCTAATACGTCTTTATGTTCTTTGGGGACATTGTAGCAATGCAATTGAAATTGAGATCGTTCCCGACAGGGAACCTATACTTGGTAATTGCCAAATGATATTTTTAAAGGGAGCAAATGAAAGAAAAATAGATAAAATTAATCTGGGCTGTGGCCAATCGTTGTTGTCGTTGTTTTTTAACAGTCACCCTAACCCTGGTGCCTCCATAGCCACATCCAGAGTGGACGGAGGCCCCTGAGGATGGATAGTAAAGGGAACACAGTCAGCAATGACAATTCACACCCAAAACTGGATTTTCCCGACACAACATCGCATTCCAGCATTCCCTGATTACTTGTGTTTATGCTTTCCATCTCAATGGACTACTGCAGAGACTCTAGTTTCTGGTAACGTCATAGGTACAGAGACATGACGGGCCCACGGATAGAGAGAATACTGCTGGTACTAAGGGCTCCAAAATGCAAGGGTAGCTGGAAGAAAAGAGAGGGATGGTTAAGAAACTCTCCTTCCTATGAGGCATTCTGCCAGTTGGTGAGCATGAGCATTTGTGGGCAACGATCAGGTCTGACTGCCTCCCAGCAACGACTGAAACACCCTGGATGGGCACCCTGGGGACCCACTGTTTCTGAGCAATGGGGTTCTGTCAGGGATAACGAATCCACTTAATCTCATTGGAGACTGGTTTCTCACTGTGAACGATTTCTCCTGACATTTAACCGCAAAATGAGGTCCAAATATTTAAGCAAGTTGTTAACCACGAAATAGTGTCTATCTCAAAAATGCACTAGAATAATATGACCAAGAATAGTCAACAAATCTGCAGAAAAGACCTAACCATGTTTTCCATACATACAACACTCGCAAAAGGGGAGGCGTAAGATCAACGATCTGATTTCACGAAGTTGAAATTCTTTGTACGACGAACTTGAAAATTCTCTTTCCTGTTTCTTTTTCTCTTCTTTTAAAATGTTTATTTGTTTAGAGAGAGTGTGTGTGAGCGAGCAGGGGAGGAGCAGGGAGAGAGGAGAGGGAGAGAGTCACAAGCAGGCTCTGTGCTGACAGTGTGGAGCCAGACATGGGGCTCGATCCCAGGAACTGTGAGATCATGACCTGAGCCAAAATCCAGAGTCAGAGGCTTAACTGACTGAGCCACCCAGGTGCCCTTCTTTTTTCTTTGTTTATTTTTTTTAAGTTCATGTATTTATTTTGAGAGAGACAGAGACAGCACAAGCGAGGAGGGGCAGAGAGAGAGGGAGAGAGCAGTGTGGGGCTTGAATTCATAAAACCATGAGATCATGACCTGAGCTGAAACCAAGAGTCAAGCGCTCAAAGAGCTGAGCCACCCAGATGCCCCCTCTTTTCAGTTTCTCACATATTTTTTATTTTGTGAGGAAGTAATCATAATATGACTATGACATTAATTGTATACGTTTTAAATATACTTGGAGGAAAACATCCTCTAGATTCTTCTAAGTCTAAATTTATGAATCGTAATTGATAAATAGTAACAATTTTTATTTTAATCCATTTAATGTTATCTGTCTTGTCATACGACGAGAGCATTCCGGCCAACAGGTTAAACTATAACATTATTTAAAAAACGTTCTCAGATAATAATTAACTAAGCCAATCCTAAATTATTTTCTCTATTTTAAAGATCTTACCAGTTTGGTCAAATAGGAGGTATAAATGAGCGCAATTATGGGGATGATCTGAGCACAAGGGAGGCCTATTATTTTTGGTAATAGCTGACCCATCAGTGTGCAAATCAGACTCCACTCTATTTCATAGTGGAGTTGGTTATCTTAGAGAGATAATCAGTAAAGGCTATTTTCTTGAGCTACCCAAATTAACTTGATTTTAGAAGAAGATTAGAGGGCTAAATCTGTAAGTAATATAATTTTGCCTGTCCTCGGGGCACCTGGGTGGCTCAGTCGGTTGAGTGTCCGGCTTCGGCTCGGGTCATGATCTCATGGTCTGTGAGTTCGAGCCCCGCGTAGGGCTCTGTGCTGATGGCTCAGAGCCTGGAGCCTGCTTCAGATTCTATGTCCCCCTCTCTCTCTGCCCCTCCCCTGCTCATGCTTTGTCTCTCTCTGTCTCAAAAATAAAAAAAAACATTAAAAAATTTTTTTAATTTTGCCTGTCCTGGATATTTCATAAATTTGCGTGGATACCAAGCATTTGACTTCTCTAGCTTATGCTGTCACAGTGCTCTTGACCTTGCCAAAGGATTTACCCTGGCACCCTGAAGTCTCCATTTCCATGTAATAGTGTATTTTAGGAAGAGGGTAAAAGGAAATAGGGTCCTTGAGTGCAGTTGGTATAATTATGGGTCCACTCAGACACCGAGGAAACTTAAATCATGAACGGAAACTATTACCTTACTGCCAAAGAGCCAGAAAGATGTAAATGGAGAGATGCTACAGTGGTTCCCCCAATATCCTTGCTCAAAGTCACCTGGAGGCTATCCAGATATCAAAAAATTATAGACTCCCAGACCTGACCTGCTATGTAAACCAATATGGGGGTTATGATGCGGCATGAATGAGGTCACCAAGATTGCAAAGTATGAGGCCTCAGGATTCAAATTAGAAAGAAAAATTAAAATTTTCTGTTTGCCGATGACATAACTTTGCATAGAGAAAACCCTCGAGACTCCACCAAAAAGCTGTTAGACCTAGTGAATGAATTCAGTCAAGTTTCAGGATACAAAGTCTACATACAAAAATCCGTTGCATTTCTATATACTAACAGCGAATGAAATGAAAAGAGAATCCCATATATGATCTTATCAAAACTAAGAAAATACTTAGGAACAAATTTAACCAAAGAAGTGAAAGATCTATACACTAAAAACTATGGAATAATGATGCAAAAAAAATTGAAGATAAAAATGAGTGGAAAGATAGCCCATGTTCCTGCATCGTAAGGATTCATATTGTTAAATGTCCATACTACTCTAAAACGCAAACTCTATCAAAACTCTAATAAAATTATCTACAGAAGTAAACAAAAACAATCCTAAAATTCATATGGAAACACAGAAGACCCCCAGAAGCCAAAGCATTCATGGGAAGGAAAACAAAGTGGGAGGCATCACATTTCTTGATTTCAAGCTATATTATAAAGCTACAGTGAGTAATCAAAAGAGTAGGCAACTGGCATAAAACCAGACACACAGAACAATGGAACAGGACAGAGAGCCCAGAAATAAACCCCCACATATATGGCTGAATAATATTTGGCAAGGGAATGGGGAAATGAGGAAATGGTGGTCTCTTTAATAAATGATGCTGGGAAAACTGGATATTCAAATGCAAAAGAATGAAATTTAACTTCTATGTAATACCACTCACAACTTAACTCAAAACGGATGAAAAGATAAGACCAGAAATCATCACACTTCTAGAGAAAAACATAAGAAAGAATTTCCTTGATGTTGGTCTTGGCTATGATTTTTTGGGTAGGACAAGAAAAGCATAAGCAACTAAAGTAAAAATCAACAACTGGGACTACATCAAACTAGATTTTTTTTTTTTTGCACAACAATAAACAATGAGCAAAGAAAAGGCAGCCTACAGAATATGAAAATGTTTGCAAACCATATATTTGATAAAGGGTTGATATCCAAAAAATATGAGCAACTTACATAGTTTGACTGCAAGAAAAAAAACAATCCAATAAAAAAATGGGCAGAGCACCTGAACAGACATTTTTTTCAAAGAAAACAAAAATGACCAACAAGTACATGAAAAGGTACACGACATCACTAATCATCAGGGAAATTCAAATTAAATCCAATACATACTTAATTGAATATTATCCAGCTATAAAAAAAGAAGGACAACCTGCCAATTGCAATGACATGGATGGACCTTGAGAGCATAATGCTAAGTGAAAAAGTCAGACAGAGAAGCAAATACTGTATAATCTCCCTTATAAGTAGTGGAATTTAAATAGGAAGGTGGTTGCCAGGGGCTGAGGGGTGGGGGAAGTGTGGAGATGCCAGACAAAGAGTACAAACTCTCAGTTAATAAGATAAATAGGTACCAGGGATCTAATGTACAGCCTGGTGACTGAAGACAATATTATATTGTATGCTTGACAGTTTTTGTGAGAGTAGTAAAAATACATAAAATAGTAATTATGTAAGGTGAAGGATGCATTAAGTAACCTTATTGCGGTAAATATTTCACAATAAACATGTATATCAACTCATCACATTGTATGCCTTGTACTTACACAATGTTATATGTCAATAATATCTCCATAATGCTAGGAAGAAAGTTTCAACCCATCAATATGATGCCAAAAATTTGTGGGGCACCCGGGTGGCTCATTTGGTTAAGTGTCCGACTCTTGATTTCACCTCAGGTCATGATCTCGTGGTTCATGGGATCAAGACTCTGCTTTGGATCCTCTCTCTCTTTCTCAAAATAAATCAATTAACTTAAAAAAATTCTAATTAGTGTACTATAACAATTGTGTTTGACTTCTAATGTGCCCCGGAATAAACATTACTTCAAGTAACAATACCGTGGATTACATAACTGAGTAATATCAGTACCCCAGGATTGCCCTGCAATTAAAAAACATAGAAATATTATATATATAGATGTATATAAAATATATTTTATATATTAACTTATAAATATATGTTATTTATTTATATATAATGTATTTAATATATAATAATATATGTTTAATATATGTTTAATATATTGATATTATATGTGTGTGTGTGTGTGTGTATATACACTTGGAATCTCTAGAATGATGAATGTCTTTTGTATGCTAACAATATGATGGGTGGCTGGGGACCCCTAGATAGCTTCAGGCTGGCTACTGGCTTCCAGAAGTCCCAACCACCTGATGAGAAGGTTGGCACTTTTCAGGGGTCTCCCTACCCTATCTCCTCTAAGAAGGGGAGACAGCCTAGAGATTGAGTTCATGTAATCAGTCAGACCTGCATAACTGAACCTCATAAAACCTCTAAACAACAGGGTTAGGAGAGTTTCCTGGTGGGTTAACACATCAAGGTGCCAGGAGGGTGGCGAGCCCAGAGAGGGCGTGGAAACTCCATCCTCCTTCCCCTATACCTGGTTCCGTGCACTGCTTCAAGTTGGCTGTTCCTGAGTCCCTTATATGTTCCTGAGTCCCTTATAATGAACCACTTATGGTAAGTAAACCATTTTTCCTGAGTTCAGTGAGCCATTCTAGCAAATTGGCAAATGGGAGGGGGAAGGGGTTGTAGCAATTCCCACTTTATGAAGAATAAAGGAGGCCCAGGAATGGAGATCGGTGTCTGAAGTGGGACAAGTCTTATGGGGCTGAGTCCTCCACCTGCGGGGTTTGTACCCATTCCACAGGTCGTGTCAGAATTGAATTCAATGATAGGACACCCACCTGGTGTCAGAGGGTTGGAGACTTGGATGATGCAAGGAAATGCAGTGGTAGTGGTAGAAGTGTGTTGTTGGAAAATAGGGGGCAGAGTGTGGGGTCTGTCCTTACAAAATCTCCCTTTGTGAGCCCCCTGAGAACCACAGGTATAGTGGAACATGCATGGAAAAAAAATCTGGCGTTTAAATGTTGCCTCAGTCTTACGACCTATCACTTACGTGCACTTAGGTGCTTATCACTTACGGGCCCTGTAACTAGAACCTGCTGAGAAACTGTGCAAAGTCACATGAAATAAAAACAGGTCCTTGTTTATTCATGGTTTGTGGTCTAAGTTTTTGTCATTTGCTTGGAAATGTAAACACACTTCTCTCTTGAAGCTTACTGCTTAAATCATTTCCTGGCTCAATTACGTATTTAATTGATAGCGTAGCCACGGCACAGCCTAGTGCTGAAATTCTTGGGTGCTTAGGACACAGCCAACGCTTGCTGAATGCTCACTGGCCGCTGGCAGGGCCACCGCCGAGGACCCTGCGAGCTGCTCACCACCGCGTGGGGCGTCCCGCCCCTGGCCTGCTGCCCTCGCCTAGAGGGAAAGACAGTGCCTCCCTCCCTCCCTCCTTCATCAAAAGCAACAGGTTCCCAAATGTCTGATCCTTGCCATCGGATACATGAGAGAGAGTATCACAATGTGTTTTCATAGGCACGCATCTTATAATCAACAAAATGGAGCATCGTTTCATTTATTGACGAGCCATTTTTTTTTTAATTTTTTTTTTCCAACATTTATTTATTTTTGGGACAGAGAGAGACAGAGCATGAACGGGGGAGGGGCAGAGAGAGAGGGAGACACAGAATCGGAAACAGGCTCCAGGCTCTGAGCCATCAGCCCAGAGCCCGACGCGGGGCTCGAACTCACGGACCGCGAGATCGTGACCTGGCTGAAGTCGGACGCTCAACCGACTGCGCCACCCAGGCGCCCCTGACGAGCCATTTTTAATCCCATCTGTGATTATTTATTGGGCTATTGATCTTTATTGATTTTCAGGAACACTACATGGGGATTTATTTATTTACTTATTTTTGGGGAGAGAGAGGGTACAAGTGAGAGAATCCTAGGAGGGGCAGAGAGAGAGAAAGAGAAAGAGAGAGAGAGAGAGAGAGAGGGAAGCAGGACTCGTGTTTACTGGAGCTAGGGATCCAGCTCACCGGGTGTGGGACTCAGACTCACAAACCGTGAGATCATGACCTGATCATTGATCATGACTGAGCCGCCCAGGTGCTCCATGGGGTTATTTTCATTTATTTAAAAAAAAATTTTTTTTAAATGTTTATTTATTTTTGACACACAGAGAGAGAGGGAGACACATAATCCAAAGCAGGCTCCAGGCTCTGAGATGTCAGCACAGAGCCCGACGCGGGGCTTGAACTCACAGACTGTGAAATCACGACCTGAACCGAAGTCAGATGCTCAACCGACTGAGCCACCCGGGCACCCCATCCATGGGGTAATTTCTAGATAATAGTCCTTTGCCTGAGGTATGAGCTTATCACTCTAGGCTGTGTTCAATCTGAGCTTCCTCTCGCTGGCTGCAGGGGCTGCTCAGAATGACAAGTTATGTTTTCCTGTTGACTTTCAGACTCAGGTCCGGTTGCTGGGAGATCCGGAATGGTGCAAATCCCACAGGTTCTGATAGACAAAGGAGTCTCTCCTCTGTGTGTCTGCAGCCTCCTGAGGGCCCCAGGGCAGTGTGTCGGTGGGGGGTACTCCTGCCAGCCAACCTGAAGGGTAGGAAAGGATCGGCATCTCCGGTGCCCTCCCTCCCAGTCCTCTGAAGGTCATGTGCACTTAGTACAGCCCCACCAGTCACCATGGGACTTCTTCCCCTTGAGGTCCTCTGAGCAGTAAGCACCAAGCTCTTTCTGGTTTTCCAACATCTCGACCCCCCTCCCAGTCCTGGGCCCCCACCCCCTCCCCCGCCATTGCTAGTCTCTCAGCAGAAGTGAGGCCCCATCCAAGGTCAGCCTGCAAGTCTCAGTGCAACCACATACGGGAGAAGCCTGGTGACTGGAAGTGGGGAGTGCGGGGAACAGGTCTCAAGAGTGTGCACTAAATTCACAGGTCCGTGAGGGAGAATAACAGCTTTATGAGCTGAGTCTTTCTCTCCAAGAACATGGCCTGACTCTTTATTTCTTTAGATCCTCACTTTTGTCTCTTGACATTTAGAATTTTCTTCCTCTAGATCTTGCACATATGTTGTTTATCTGTATGTATTTTATTTGTTCCTAAATATTTATCCCCAAGTAAGTTTATTGCTAAGTATCGATTGCCTCTGTAGATATTGTCAATAAAGTATTTGCTTTCAGTAAATATGATTGTTATTTTGTTGTTATTTGCAAAAGTTTTTCAGTTGATTTTCTTGGGATTTTTAAAGTGCATTGTTCATTTATTTGCAAATAATATACCAGACTAAGTAAAATGGAATGACAGCAGATATCCTTATCTGATTCTGACTTTAACGAGACTGTTTCTGGTGTTTGCTCATTATTTCAAATGCTTAATGGGTATGTATTATTAAGCTTAAAAAGTTTCCAAGTATTTATATGTCATTAAAAGTTTTTAATTAAAATAGATGTTAAATTTTTAAAAGTTTCAACATGAAAATCTGCATATTTTTCTTTTGTTTAATAATACAGTAAATATTAATAATAGATTTTAAAAATGGAAATATCTTGATATTCTTGAAATAGACTACTTATTCTTGGTATATTGTTTTCTAAATTGGTTGTTGATTTCTGATTTTTATCTGCAGTTTGTGTGTATGTTGTCTTACGGATTTTCAGCTCATTATTATCCTCATTTTATGAAAAATTTAGAAAGAACATTTTTTAACGTTCTGAAACTATTTGAATAACATTAGAACCATCGGTTTCCGGATTTAATGGTGATATTTTAGGTGTGTGTGTGTGTGTGTGTGTGTGTGTGTGTGTGTGTGTTGAGGGGAAGGGGCTGGTTAGATTCATGACAACCATCTCCATTTCTTCTAAGTATTTACTACATGTAATTTATATTTTCCCATTACCCATTTCATTTAATTTTTTTGTACCGTGAAGAGTTGTTTTGTACTGCTAAATATTTTTTTATGTCTATTATCCAATTTATGAGCTTCAAATAATAGTTTTTGTGCCTTAATTATCAAAAAGAGTGAAACTAACACATTTACACTGCTTCCCACAGTGTTATCCCTTATCTTTTTAAAATACTGATTTGGGACATTAACATCTATATGATATTCTCTTATCCCTACATTTGTTTTAGTCTAGTGTATACAGTTAATTAGATTGAGGGCTCATTGTGAGCCCTCATATAATTTTTCCATTTGTTTCTTAGTGGGCTGAGTTCATTCCCTGCTCTTTCAAGATGGGTGCATAAGAACAATAGTTTCTATCTTCCTTTTTAAATGTTATCAAATGGTTTGTCTCTTGCTTTTAAATTTGAATGACAGTTTAGGTGGGTATAAAATTTGGGAAATCTTATCTTTTTTCTTCAAGTACTTTGCTCCTCTCTCTTAATAATCTAATGAATGGGGCTATGGAGAATATTTTTCCCATCTGAGCATCTTAATGTCATTGCTTAGTTACTAAATATGTCTTTATTTCTGATGTTCAGAAATATTACCACAACATGTCAGAATATTTACTTTAAATCTGTGGATTCATGTCTTTGTTTATTTCTTTTAAATTTTGTTTTATTAAATTATATCTTTCAAAAATTTTCTTTCCATTACTTATGATTTATTTGGGGAATAAGGGAGTCAAATTATGTATATTTTTCATCTTTTTTGCTTATCTTGCTCCTCGAGTATTTTTTCTCTATTTATTTTATTTTATTTTTTCCTGTTTCATTTTGCTCACTCAAATCCTCCCCACCTTCTTTTTCCTGTGGTATTCATTATTCACAACTTTCTACTTTTTACTCATTCCTGTGATCATTTTTTGCTTTCAATATTTTCCTGAGCTCTGCCAACTCTTATTTCATTTTATTTTGTTTCTCTGTCTTTTCTTTTCTGATTTTTTGCATCTTGTAGTTTTGATATTTTTAAAAGGCGATCTTTTTTTAGATTGTGGTGGTGGTTGTTGTTTTAAAATTTATTGTGGGGCTCCTGGGTGGCTCAGTTGGTTAAGTGTCCAACTTCGGATCAGGTCATGATCTTGCGGTTAGTGAGTTCAAGTCCTGTGTAGGGCTCTGAGCTGACAATTCAGAGCCTGGATCCTGCTTCGGATTCTGTGTCTCCCTCTCCCTCTGCCCCTCTCCTGGTTGCACTCTGTCTTTCTCTCTCTCCCTCTCCCTCTCTCCCAAAAATAAACATTTTTTTTAAAATTAAAAATTATTGCAAATGGCTAGTCAAATACTTATCTGCTCTAATGGCAACAGATTTGTTTCAAAAGCCTAGTCTGCTCACATTTTGCAAACAAAAGATTTTGTGTGTTCCCTTTAGCGTATACACTACCATTTGGGCATAAACTTTGTCAGCTTGTTCCAAAATGATACAGTAATGCTATTGTCACATCTTTCTATATTCTGAACCATCCCCACACCTTTCCAATTGTTTTTCAGGGCCCCAGGTATTTTCTAGTTTTGTAAAAAAAAAAAAGCTTTTTGTATTATTATTAATATTACTATTATTTTAGTTTTCAAGGGAAAAATGTAATTCATGAGCATGTTTAAGTATCACTGGGACATATAATTAATTCCTTGGTTGTATCAAATTTTTAAAAATATGTGTTAAAAATAAGGATAGATTTCATAGAGAATAGAAGAATATAATGAAGTCCCACAGGGGATACATAATTAGAAAGTTATTTTCACACAAGTCACTGGTCTCTTTCTCAGCAAAAAAAAGTAAGTTCTCTTTTCACAAGGACCTCATTAAGGAGCTAACTGCTGGACACAAAGATAAGCCCCACATATTTGCTTGTGATGTTCTGTGTGCTGTCTGATAATATTAGCATTCTAAGGACACCAGTGAATTTAACCTAAATTCCCAGAGATGTTGCCAAGGAAATTTCCCATTATTATACTTATGAAAATAGCTGATAGCTCCCAGGAAAAAGAGGGTAATTTTGAAATCTGATTCTGCTTACTGAAACCTTATCATAGGGGAAAATGCATTCAGAGGCTTGTTTTGATGTTTGATGAGGGAGATGATGAGAAGGCAAGGGTTGTGGGAGAAGGATGCCTAACTGAAGTTGCACTGATTGTAAAAAGAACAAACCCTCCATCACATTATGCATTACACTCCTGTTTTAAAGATAATTAAAGTGACTTACTACATTGTGTCTGTAATGTTAAGCATTGCCTTGGGCTGATACAGACATAATTCTTGGTTTTATTAGCTACTGACATTTTAGACTTAAACCTTAATGCATTCAATAAGCAATTTTAGAATTAATTCAAACTATTCTCCAGCAACAGGGTGTGTTGTTCAGAAAACACAATTTGGTTAATGCAGATGAAATCCAAATGAACATACTATGGTCCCATCAGTCGATGTGCTTCTAGACATGATGGTATCTGAAAAAAAAATGACTAAAAAATGGGTAAATGTTCAGTAGGGATGCATCCAGAAAAAGCAAACTGGTAGACTGCCTTATCTTTGCACTCAGTCTAAGTGCTTCCTTATGAAACTACAGCCTTATAGGTAAGGGTTGTTATACTATTTGCTGAGGTCAACAGAAATTGACTTTTATCTTAATAAATGATTCCGTCATTTTTTTTGTTTTGTTTTGCCAGAATACATTTAAACAATATCAAATGGAAAGTCCACCAATTAATATTCTTTAGTTAAAATAGCTAAGGAATAACCTCAGGTCCCAACCATCTCAATGTGGTGAGGAAGTCTGTCCTTGTGCAAAAAAATATATAAATCTGTTTCTTTTTTTTTTTTATTTTTCTTTTTATTTTTGAGACAGAGAGAGACAGAACATGAGTAGGGGAGGGGCAGAGAGAGAGGGAGACACAGAATCCGAAGCAGGCTCCAGGCCCAGAGCCCGATGCGGAACTCGAACTCCCGGATCGTGAGATCATGACCTGAGCCGAAGCCGGATGTTTAACCGACTGAGCCACCCAGGTGCCCCTGTTTCTTTATATATCTTTATCTCTATATCTGTATGTTTGGAATCTTGGTGAAATGTTCTGACAGCATACTATATATAATGTGTGTAAACTCCTCGCATTCAGGTCCTTACTCCCTATTTAAGTTGTACTGTACAGTTCCTCTTGAAGAAGTTTCGATTTGTGTGCAAATAGTTCCACCCCACTGCTATACCTTGTTCTCCACGTATGTTTTGGGCCTCGTGCATTTTCTCACTCTGCCTTTAGATAATGAATCATGGTTCACTGTAGGTATACTGCCAGCTCTGCACATTCTACCCAGTGCCCCTGGCCCACTGGGTCATAACATGCACGGAATGAGACGCAAGACCAATCAAGGCTATGTCACATATCCAATTTGCATGCACCTTGGTGGCCCCGTATGCCCAGTTCCTAAGCGTATAACTGACGGCAAGCCTGTCCGTCATGGTGTTAACCAACTACAGTCTGCTCACCCCCTTCGATCTGCTTGCAAGGAGTGACCCGGATGCCACTGCGGGGCTCTGAGTGTTCTGGGTTCCTACTGGGTTAGTGACGATTTGATGTACAAACTCTTTGAGTAATCCTCATTGCTTCATCCCATAAAACTATCAAAAGAAATCCTGATCCTTGGTGGATCACCAAACCAGTCCACAAGCACGAGGACATGTGAGGGCTAACATCTGCAGGCTGCAAGAGCCATGGCCTTGAGAAGGGCCATAGGAAGGGTCACAGTTCCACCATATTGTTGGTGGTTCTTGACCCCAGGGTTGGAGAAGACACAGTACTCTCTGGCTCCACTTTTACTGCTAATATAGGCAATGTTTGTAAAATTCTTGCCTAATACACAATTTATGACCATCTAAAACCCAAATTAAAAATGGAACTACCATATTAATCCAGCAATCTCTCTTCTGGAGATATACCCAAAGGAAATGAAATCAGTACCTTCAGGAGTTACCTGCACTCCCAGGTTCATTGCAGCATTATTCACAATAGTCAAGATACAAAAACAACCTAAATATCCATCCAGAGATGAATGGATAAAGAAATACACACACACTATACACACACACACACACACACACACACGCACACACACACACACACACACTATGGAATATTATCCTTAAAAAAGAAGATTTTGCCATTTTTGCAACAACATGGATGAAACTAAAGGGTACACAGTTACCCTAAATAAGTTTAACTTATTTCCTTTTTATTAACTAAGTTAATAGTAGCACATGTGCATGGTAAAAACTCAAACTCTGTACATATTTATATGACACAGTACTTCTCTTCCTTCCACATGAGACCATCAGCAACCCAGGCTCCCTCCTCAGATGCAAACAACGTTTTCAGGTTTTTTTGTGTGTTGATTTATGAAACTATAATGGGCATACACAAATCTAGACCCACCTTTTTATACACATTTGGGAGGATGCTATCTATGCTAATCTACTCCTTGCTTTTTCACTTGAAAATATTTCTTGGATGGGATGCCTGGGTGGCTCAGCCAGTTAGCATCCAACTCTTGATTTGGTTCATGAGTTGAACCGTGGTTCATGAGTTCGAACCCCACATGGGGCTCTGTGCTGGCAGTGTGGAGCCTGCTTGGGATTCTCTCTCTCTCCCTCTCTCTCTGTGCCCCCCTCCTAATTGCTCTCTCTTTCTCTCTCTCAAAATAAATAAATAAACTTTAAAAAAAAGGGGGGGGGATACCTGGGTGGTTCAGTCGGTTAAGTGGCCCACTCTTGATTTGGACTCGGGTCATGATCTCATGGTTTATGAGATCGAGTCCCACATTGGGCTCTCTCTGGCAGCACGGAGACTACTTGGGATCGTCTCTCTCCCTTTCTATCTGTGAACTTCCCGCCCCCAGCTCTCTCTTGCATACATGCACTCTCTCTCACTCTCATTCTCAAAATAAATAAACTTAAAAAAAAACATTTCTCGGAGATCATCCTATATAACATAGAAACGTAGATCGGTCAAAATGTTTCATAGATCATTTATCCTTTTTCAAATGCAATGTCAAATAATATTTGCTTCCAAATTTCTGCCTGAAAGGTGGGTCTACAGCGGCTGAACTTCCCTGAGGCTTAGAAATGGCTCTGTTCACTTAGCAGTGGAGGGGATCAGGGACTTTTCTCTTCACCCTACAGCTGAGCAACTGAGGAACCATCAGGAGACAGAATTTAGCAGTTTTTATTACTCTCCGCAGGGAGCAACCAAGCGTGGGATCCAATCAAAACCTTCTCTTCCTTGCTAGAAGGGAAAGGAACACATTTCTTTCTAATACACACACTGAGACCAAACTATAAAAAACAGCAAGATGTTTTTTTTTTTTTTTTAAAAAGCAAGAGATTTGCAGATGTTATGAATTTTCTGGTAGTACAGAAGTAAGGAATAATTTTTGAAAGTGACGCAGAGACCTGTATAAAGCCAAAATGGTCATAGTCTATTAGTTCCCCTGCTCCCAGGAGAAGAGACAATCACTATCTGATGGTACCCAGAGCTTCGAATGCCTTTTGAGGAATCCCCCAAGGCATTTTACAACAAAGTTGAAGTTCTAGGTCAAACAGATTCTGAAATTTATTTTTGAAAGATACTGACAAGTGTCTCTCCTAAAAGGTCGTACTGATGTGCACTCTAACCACAAGTATATATAAATTTCTGTTTTTCTGGTTTTATTTTTGACTCAGGCTGTATATTTTTACAATATGTTTGTCAGCTTTAGTGAAGTATGATTGATATATAAGAATCTGCACCTATTTAATGTATACAATTTGACGAGTCTGGACATAGGTAAATACCTGTGATACCATTATCTCCAAAAGGTTCCTTGCGTCCCCTTGCTTTTCTCTTTTCTTTCTTTTCTTTTTTCTTTTTGTGGTAAGCACACTTAGTATGAGATATACCCTTTTAAGAAGTTTTGATTTGCAAATACTGTATTGCTAACTCTAGGCACTATGTTGTACAGCAGATTTCTAGAACGTATTCATCTCGTATGACTGAAGCTTTACGCCCACTGAACAGCAATCCTTCCTTTTCTCCACCTCCCCTTTCCTGACAACCACCAATTTATTTTCTGCCTCTGTCACTTTGACTATTTTAGATACCTCATGTAAGCAGACTCATACAGTATCTGTCCTTTTGTGACTGACTTATTTCACCTAGCATAATGTCATTCAGGTCCACCCATGTTGTTGCAAATGGTAGGCTTTCCTTCATTTTTTAAGTCCAAATAACAACCCATTGTACATTTATACCCCGCTTTATCCATTTGTATTCTTCTAAAAAAAATTTCTTTAATGTTTTTATTTATTTTTAGACAGACAGAGACAGAGCATGAACAGGGGAGGGTCAGAGAGAGAGGGAGACACAGAATCCAAAACAGGCTCCAGGCTCCGAGCTGTCAGCACAGAGCATGACGCGGGGCTCGAACTCATGGACTGTGAGATCATGACCTGAGCTGAAGTCGGACACTTAACCAACTGAGCCACCCAGGCGCTCCTATCCATTTGTCTTCTATGGGCTCTATGGGCATTTGGGTTGTTTCCATATCTTGGCTGTTATGAATAATGCGTCAATGAAAATTTCTGCTGCTCTTACAGGTTAAAGTAGAACTCAGTATTGTTTAAATTATCATTTTTTAAAACAATCTCTTTTCAAATGTTCATAAGTCATTTATTTTTGTGTGACCTCTTCATTGCTTTGTTTGCTTTTTAAGTTGAGGTCTTTTCTTTCATTTTTCTGAGATTTACATGTTAAAAAGAATGTGTCCTCACGTGCATTGCCAATAACATTCTTGTTTTGTTTTGCTTTTTAAATCTTTTTATTTTTTTAACTTAATTAAGTCATTAATTAACGAATTTTCGAGAGAGCATGAGCGGTGGAGGAGCGGAGGGGGAAGGAGAGATAGAATCTTAAGCAGGCTTCACGCCCAGCATGGAGCCCCACTCAGGGCTTGATTTCACCAACTGTCAGTCAGATCATTACCTAGGCTGTAATCAAAAGTCGGATGCTTAACTCGCTGAGCCACCCAGGCGTCACTATTTTGTTTTTTATACCAAATTCTTCTGTACACGAAGTCATCAATTTCCTTTTACATGCCTTCCGAATTTTATGTTTGCATAGAACGGCCTCCCTGTCTTCAATTTCATAAAAATAATTTTCACCACGTTATCTCACAGTTCATTTGTCTTTGTTGATCCATTCGGAAGTGATTTGGGTAGATTTTTCTTTTGGCAATTTATTGAATGATCCAGTTTCCCCCATTATATTAAGGATTACATTTATTATACCATAAATTTCCACACGGGTTTTAGCATGTTTCTAGGCTCTGTATTAATTTTATTGATTCATTTGTTAATATGTGAGAATCAAATGCTTTTGTGTGATACACAGAATAATGTCCTCCAAAGGTCCGCATCTTAATCCCCAGAACGTGTGAATATGTTACGTGAATGGAAAAGAGACTTTGCAGATGGGATGAATTTGAGGATTTTGCGATGGGGAGGTTATCCTAGAGTATGCAGATAAGTCTGTTATGATCACAGGAGTCTGATAAGCAAAAGGAGAAGGTAGGAGGTTCAAAGTCATGGATGGAGATGACAGAGCAGAGATAGATGAGGGGAGACATTGGCATTGGAAGATGCTTTGCTGCTGACTATGGAAATGGAGGAAGAGGCCAATTAATGCAAGTGACCTGTGGAGACTGGAAAAGGAGAAAAAAAAAAAAAAAGGATTCTCCCTACGAGCTTCCAGAAAGAACTAGCCCCGATGACCCATTTTGGGCTGCTGATGTCCAGAACTGGAAGAGAACAAATTCGTATTGTCTTAAATCACCGCATTTATGGCCATTTGTTATAGCAACAATGGTAAACTGGTCTTTCACCACACATTTTTGATTAATGTTACCTGTTGGGATTAATTCCCTCATAGCTTCTTTTATTTCAGGCCTTTCCTAGCTCTTCTTGCGAGTTTATTTT
This sequence comes from Lynx canadensis, assembly GCF_007474595.2. Lineage (NCBI taxonomy): Eukaryota > Metazoa > Chordata > Mammalia > Carnivora > Felidae > Lynx > Lynx canadensis. The sequence goes on along the minus strand of NC_044320.2, from coordinate 77,448,487 downwards.
TCCAAATAACCTTTAAAACTAGTTTGTTGGGTTCCAAAAATACCCCATTCCTTTTTTTTTTTATTACTATCACATCAAATTTATTCATAGCAAATATCTGAGTCTTAATCAACGTTCGGATGAATTTGTCAGTGACAGACAGATCAGTCAGCGCCTGGAAGGTATATGGGCAACACTCAGTTCTCAACATCGTCGTAACATGAAACTTGATCCCCCAACAAGGCAGAAACAAAATTTCTGAAACAGAAAAAGAAGGTTTCTGATTCAAGACTGTAAAATAGGAACATTCTGCCCGAGTTTCCAGCTTCCTGCCCTGCCCTATCAACCTGCCCTTGCCAACCCTCACAACCACATGAGCTGATTCCCTAAAACAGATCTGTCTTTCAAAGTTGTCTTTGTAAAACAAATTGTCTTAAAGCAAATCTATAATATATGTGTCTCTCCAGAGAGGTAGAGCCAATATCTATCAGAAGCAGAACCAATAGGATATATTGGTCCTACTTCTCTGGAGAAAGCTGACTGATACAAGTGTTAATCCAAACTCAAATGGAAAACAAAATTTATGCATTCAGCGAATTAGAACTGTGTATCTATGCATTGATGTCTGCGAAGAAACCAAGCCATATTAGGATAGAGTTCAACTGATCAGTTAGGTTGTATTTGTTTCTTAGTAACCTTCAGGAATCTTTTCCTTCAAATCAGACTACGTGGTGACATAGTGGCAAAATCATTTCTGGCTTTATTAGGCAGTTTTCATTTTCTTAGGTTGTATTTCTGTGGACATTGGAGACCTTGCAATTGTCATCCAGTTTTTCTGGGTTCTGGTACAAATATACCATATACTCTGATAATACGATATGTATAACTCTGGTTCAAGATATTGCAGACAGTGAGGTCAGTTTTGAGCTGAGGTCCCAAGTCTTGCTGATACTCTGCTTGTGATCACTAAAGACTTTGTAGGAACATTCTGGATGACGCTTCAGTGATTCCATCTTTTTGCACGTTGGCAAATTAGCAGAGAAATGAACAGACACATTGGTTACCACTACCCTGTGGTGGGCCTTTGGGAAAAAACTGCATAATGTCTGATTTAGAAGAGTAAAATACCACTGCTATCAATAGCTTCTAATGAGATCTCTGACTCAGTTTTCATTTGGAGTAAATGAAAGAACAATTTTTCATGTACACAAAGAGGTCTGGCTATATTTAGTTAACTTGTGTGGGTTGGAGGAAATACGGTGATTATTCCATGGAGTAAATGTTTTTGACAACAGCAGTTATGCTTTATATGCTATGTAAATATCCTATGGTTCCATTTCTCTGGAGAAATATCTCATATATATTATACTATATTACGTTATATGTATATTATATACATTACATATACATCTATATCATAGATATATCAATATATGTATATATATGAGAGAGAGAGACTTTTTAAGGAATCAGCTCATGTGGTTGCCTGGAAGGTCTAGAATTGATAGGGCAGGCCAGCAAGCTAGAAACTCAGGCAGAATTTTTCTATTTTAATCTCGAAGCAGAATTCCTCCTTCAGAAACTTCAGTTTTTGCTCTTAAGGCCTCCAACTGATTGGACGGGAGTCCACCCACATCACTGGGGGCAATCTCCTTCCCTCAAAGTCTACTGATTGTAGATGTTAATTGCATATACAAAATACTTTCACAGCAACTTTTAGACTTGCGTTTGACCAAATAACTGGTTCTTGCAGCCTAGACGAGTTGACGCATACTATTAACCATCACACAAATAAATGATCTTAATCACCAGTTTTTAGAGTAATAGAGTTGAAGGAGTTCAGTAACATGAAGTCATGAGAGAGTTGAAAGTGCAATCAAAATAAAATTAACTTTTGAGTCCGCTTCTCCCTGGAGATCATCTGTGTGAGTGAAATATACTCAACAATGAGGCAATTAATCATGTGTCTGTTATGTAATATGAACAATTCTATGGAAGTCAGTTACATGTTATAAATCTATACCTAATCACAAAGTGAGCTTGAGTATATAGCTCATTGCCCCAAGTGAAATGGGCATCTGGCAACATCGAAGTAATCTAATTGAAGATAGCAATGCTTTATCGTTTACTCATCTGTGAGTAAACCTATATAAATGTGTGGAGTCTAATGTCAGTCAGCCAGCAAACGCCAATCAACACCAACAGACTAGCGCATACAGATAAGTTTGAAGGCAAAACGTACATGGCTCAGGGAAGCTGATGGAATAACACGCTTCTGATGACTGCAAGATCAACCATGAAGTTGAAACTTTGGAGCTTGAAAGGATGACAGAGACTATCTTGTTAGGTTCTCTCATTTTACAGCCCAAGAAACTGAAGCTTTTAAGATGATACGCACACCTTCCGACTCAAAATCTAGTGGTCTTTCTGTTATGCCCCAAAGTGCCTCACGGATTGTTGGCAGTCTGATCAGCTACCCTTTGTGTGTACTAAGAGTTGTCTGATGAGGACAGTGGAATTAACCATTAAGGACTTCACAAGACAGGTCAAACCTTCCATCAGACAACTGAAATTAGCCACAATGGAGGCACACACCATTTTCCATTTTCTCTCCTTGGCAATTCTCTGGTTGCTCCAATCTTTTGGCTTAAACTGCTAACACCATGGGTACAGAATTATGTAATAACAAGTGACAGTATTTAACTGAAAAAATTGGGCCTCTTTCCCCTTTCATCACCATGCTGCTGGGATTATGAAGGCTACTCCTCTATTCGGGGTCGTTATCAATGAAATATATTGCTTTACTCAGGATCTCTTTCTGCAAATAATATCAAACAAATAAATTTAGGGTCTAAAAGGGGAAAGAGTCTATTTAAACACTTTGTGGATTTTTCAGGGTTGCATTCCTTTTCAAATTTCAAAAATGTTCAACGATCAATATTTATATTTTTCATATCTGTACCTTAAGTGTAGAGTGTCCTCATTAGAAGCGACTGTTGACGTTGGAAGCTTGGGATATACTTTCACTACCTGTCTTACTTGAGCTATTTTTTTTTGTCTTTCTCCAAAGAAAATTTAGACAATACTGAAAAATAGGAAAGAAACTACATTGTCCTACTGAACTGTGAAAAGAGCTAAGTTATCAGGGCTGGAAGAATGTTTTTCATGGCGGGAGTGGAGCACACAGAGGCAAAGACCGTCACCTAGAGACTGGGAACAGGTTCAGAGTACATGTGAGGCTGTTTTGTGAAGGGACTTTGCACCACACTACAGGCCTGAGTATTATGTGGACTCCTCAGAACATTCTAGATATTCTAAAATGTAAAGCATGAATAATGCTGAGTTTGTTTCTGAAGGTATAAGACTTTTTGCTTGCTTATGGTTCATAACACAGATAATGTAATCGATTGCCTTACTGATTCACTTTAAGATTTATTTTTGTAAAAAGAAAAAAGTCACTTTCAAGGGAAAAAAGTACAAAGGAATGGTTAGGAAGAAACTAATTTTCTAGCTTTGGAGATACATACAGATAGTAGCCCTTAAGAAAATTTATTATAAGTAAACAGAGTCAGCCATACACATAAATTGATGAATGATTATTTGTTCTTATAAAAAAAAATCATTTGCTTTATCAGATAATTCAGCGGGGTAGTAAAGACAACATTCTCTGGGGTCTAACTGCTTTGTCTGAATATTGACCTCCAATAATTGAATTTGTCGGACCAACACCACCCTTAGATGTAAGCAAGAGGACTCTGATCCCAGCCCCTGCCTCTGAGAGGCCCCTTTCCCACTTTAGAGTGCTTTCATTTGAGTGTTCTAAGTTCTCCTCTGGTATCTGAGATTGGTCTCCACTAGCATTATACCCGCACAAAGCTCACTAAGCTCAGACTAGGACAAGTATAGGCCCTGCTGTCCATCTATCTGTGTCAGCAGGCTTTCTAGTCCACTGTGGAGGGGTCGACCAGATGCTTAAGGAGCTTCAGGACCCACACCTATGAGGAATCTAAAGCCCTGTTGCTAAGCTTTAGTTCCTCGAAGGGGTCCTGGCTAGTGTGGTATTTCTTTTGCATATTCATTCAAGATTGGGCCACCAGAACAGTACTAACATGCTGATTTTGGATGACCTTCATATCAGAGGAGGAGTCTAGATTTCTGGACTTACTAATAATAGTCCAATACCTCCCCTGGGCTCGAGCCATGTGCATGGGCCCATGCATCACTTGATCCATCTGTGTATGACCATAGGGCCATTGACCATAGGGACAGTCTGGTTAACAACATCTTAGGGGAGTGGGAATTGTTATACTTTGTTCCCTCTGCCCTTGGTACCTGAGTTGCCACTCCCCTTGCAAGAAGCCCCATTCCATATGTGTCCTCTGGGGGGGTAGCCCAGCCTACATCCTCGGATGACTTTCAAGACTGTTTTTCGGCAATGCCAATGGGTCCAATTAATGTGATCGCATCAATGCTCTCCTGGGTTGGTCTTAGGCTGTGATGGATGAAGAATACATATTCCTCACCCTCCCAGCTGGGGATTATGTATGAAACACAGTTATTCAGTTAATGTTGGAACATACAACACTCTAGAAATGCAGCAATCGTGGCTAGAAGAATTCAGGAGGAGCTATGTGGACGCTGTGTTATTCTGTAGCTACTCTCTGGAATGCCAAATGGTAAATTTCACACGAGTATCTGTGATAGTTAATTTTGTCTGTCAATTTAACTGGACTAAAGAATGACTAAGCTAGATGGTAAAACAATATTTCCGGGTGTGTCTGGAAGGATGTGTCTGGAAAAGATGAACATCTGAGTCAGTCAGACGGACTAAAGATCACCAATGCAGGCGGGCATCATCCAATCTGCTGAGGGCCTAAATAGAACAAAAGGCAGGAGAAAGGGGAAATTCTTCCTCTCTGCTTGAGCTGAGACACCCATCTTCTCCTGCCCTTGGACACTCCCAGTTCTCAGGCCTTTGGACTCAGACCCAGATCTATGCTATCACCTCCCAATTCCTGAGCCTCCTTTGAACCTGGACCTCACTGTTGGCTTTCCTTGTGCTACGGCGTGCAGACAGCCCTTCATGGGACTTCTCTGCCTCCATAACCACATGAGCCAATTCCCAAAACAAATCTCTTCTTTTTCTATCTATCTATCTATCTATCATCTATCATCTATCATCTATCATTTCCTAATGGTTCTATTTATCTGGAGAACCTTGACTCATATGTGTTATATAACATAGGGGTTCTAGGGGCGCATGGATGGCTCGGTCGGTTAAGCGTCCAACTTCGGCTCAGGTCACGATCTTGCGGTTCGTGATCTCAAGCCCCGCGTTGGGCTCTGTGCTGACAGCTCAGAGCCTGGAGCCCGTTTTGGATTCTGCGTCTCCCTCTCTCTCTGCCTCTCCCCTGCTCATGCTCTGTCTCTCTCTCCTTCAAAAATAAATAAACATTAAAAAAAATTTTTAAGAAAATTAAAAAAAAAAAACAGGGGCTCTAGGGGTTATCTCTGAACTTGATAGAGTTTAGTAATTTCCCAAAATGACCAAAATTTGTTCCATGTGAAGATACCAATTCTCTTAAGTAAGAGTGAACGACCACAGGGCACCTGGGTGGCTCAGTTAAGCCTCCGACTTCAGCTCAGGTCGTGATCTCATGGTTCGTGGGTTTGAGCCCCACATGGGGCTCTGTGCTGACAGCTCAGAGCCTGGATCCTGCTTCAGATTCTGCGTCTTTCTCTCTTTCTGCCCCTCTCCCACTCATGCTTTTCTCTCTCTCTCTCTCTCTCTCTCTCTCTCTCAAAAATAAACATTAAAAATTTTTTTAAAAAGACTGAACTACGCACAAGGTATAAGAAACTACATATACTTGAAGTGTAGGTGAAGAGAGGCATCACGTTTTCCTGCAGACCAGAGTCCTCTGGACCCCAAAAGTCCTAGAATTCCAGATTGAATGGAGCAGTTCTAGACACTGAAACGTCAAGAGACTTATTAGGCTCTTGTGTTTGCATATGGTGTAATATATTTTGTGTTTAACATGCTTTGTGTTGTCTGAGAATGCAGCAGCTTTATTTAGGTGGATATGTTGAAAATACTATCGTGCATGAAAGTTTACTTCTAGGTAGGACCCTGTCATCATAAAACTTGTCATTGAATTCTATGCTGCAATTTTCTAGAGTCTCATTCTCCAGGGTCATTAGGAATCTCTGATACACAACACACCAAGCAAGAGATTCAGGCTTTTAAAAAATGGTCTTCCTAATTTGCAAATATTAATAAAGCCATGGTACCTAGGAGCTGCAGAGTCGGTTAAGGATTACAGCTTCCCTTGCTCAGGTTTATTGAGATATAATTGATATATAACATTTCGTAAATTCAAGGTGTACAATGTGATGCCCTGATGAAGTATGTATTCCAAAATGATTTCCACAATAAGGTTAGTTAACATCCATTCCCTCACATAATACAAGGTGTGTGTTCATATGTGTGTGTGTGTTCATATGTGTGTGTGTGTGTGTGTGCATGAGGTAACAATATTTAAGATCTCAGCAACTTTCAAGTATGTAACACAGTATTGTTGACTATAGTCTCCATCTGTGCTTTAGATCCCCAGAATCTATTCACCTTCAAACCGGAAGTTTGGACCCTTTGACCAACATCCCCCATTTCCCTCACCTCCACCCCTGGTAGCCGCCATTTTATTCTCTGTTTCTAGAAGATTACAGCTTTGACGTGGATAAGCATAAACAACAACAACAAAAGAGGCTAATGCCTAATGAATTTTGGAACAATCAGATCATGCACATTTTAATCAAGTATTCTGAAAAATCTTGGAGTAGAGCCGTAAAAGAAAATTGAGAGAAACAAAAACATTTGCTTTCACTTAGCTAAAGATTTTAACAGAATGCAGTCTGAGGTGATGCAAGAATATCCCCTAAATTTCAACTGAAGTGGTAAAGGAAACCTGTTTTGGGTGAACGATACCAGATAACTTTTAGGGAAAGGAGGTGAGTCCAGACTTACTTGTTCCTGGGAGACAGCAAGTTGTGATCTTGAGGGCGGGTGGGGTGGGGGGCGTCTTCTCCCACTAAAGGATCAGAGTACATGAGATGCCACCATTCTTTTCTATGTTTTCCTCAGAGGCCTACCCTGTGACCCTCTCATGCTGGCTTTAAATGGTCACAGTAAAAACGATTAGACTGTCTCAATGTTTTATCCTCTTCTTATTTTCCATTTGGGAATATCGGTAAAGCTGCTGTTTTCTGGTGAATCTAATTATTTCTCCAACCTTATTTTCTTCCTAAATTGCAAATCTATAGCACATAGTCATAAACACTTGACGGCAGGAAAATGACAAAATGCGAAACAAAGTTACCTACATACAGAGGTAACTTTCTAGACTTGCCTAAAAATATTTTGTTAAAGAAGAGGGTTCCAGAATAATCAATGCCCATTGACTCAAACTCTTTCTAAATGAACAAAAGCAGGGACAAATTATTTATAGCAAAGGTACGGAGTCCAGGGGCTGTGGCCTTGAGATCTAGGAACGTCAGGAGAGAGGTCATAACCTTCAGGATCATTTCCAAGAGTGTGTCCTTGCCTCTGGGCCTTAATGTCAAAACTTCCATGTTCTTGCCTTGTTTCCGAGCCTCCTTCTACCCCTGTGTTGGATTCTGTAAACCACATGCTGTTCTTCCAATAAATTCTGAAGTTAGCCAGAATCCATTGCTGGGTCTTGCAACCAAGAGCACTGACTGATTTAACCTCCCAATCTTGGTTGAAATAACCAGTGTTTCCTTGATCACTTAATTTCTAGAAATTAAAAAAAGTTAACATTGGCAATACAAGTGATCACATAGGTTATTGTGGGTTTTATAGATATGTAACCATTAACGTTGGTACATTTCCGAGCATAAAATACCTTTCGCATTCCAAACTAACGTTTCAAAGAACTTTGGCAGAGATGTTATTGTTTTAATTGGGAGTTCCTGAATCAGTAGCAGGCAGAATTTTTCTTTTAATGCAAAGAACATTAACCATACGAAAATGATTTTTTTCACAGTCAAGCTTTCTATCAAATTTCCTAGCCAAGCTTTTTTCTTCAAAAGCCTGTTATTATCCCAGTTAAGGAACTATATATAGGAGTTGAAATTTTCATCACATTGAGGAAATGTCAGCTCTTTCAGAGAATGGGTTTTTAGTAATCCATCTGGTAATGGTTTGAATTAAAAAAAAAAAAAAACTATGAGATTTCAAAATAAAAGACGAGATAAAAATATTTTAATCCTTTTCCATATTATTTTGACATAGTAACATATTTAGTTAATAGAAGGTTTTCACCAGCAATTATAGTTTCCATCAAGGGCATTTCTTATGCTCAAACTGTAATCAGTTTGGATTTGCTATAGTTCACATCTCATCCTCTAACTTACTTACAAAGAACATTATGACTGAAATTTAAAACTTTCAAAATTGTCCTTGAAACTCTTTGCCCCTTCCTAAGAGAAGACATTCCCTTTAAAATTTGACCAGAAGCCTAACATGAACCCAAAGTTGGGAAAGCTTACCTCAAGGTTACATGGCCCATCAGTGACAAAATCAGGATTTGAACATAGGTTCTTCTGGTCCAAGGTCATGTACTGTTATCAGCAAAACACTATCTTCTTTAGTTATCACCATCTCAGAATATTTGCCTCGAAACAAACTTCTGACGCCTACCCTTGTAGACAACTATCCCAACTGTTTTCTTCATCTTAGTCTGAATGCATGTGGTGATTTCGAGTTCCTCTCTGCCCATACAGAAAGGAGCCTATGTCAGTGAATTCTAAGGCTATCCTTTTAACATTAACGTTAGAATCAATGAAAGACTGGGGCGCCTGGGTGGCGCAGTCGGTTAAGCGTCCGACTTCAGCCAGGTCACGATCTCGCGGTCCGGGAGTTCGAGCCCCGCGTCAGGCTCTGGGCTGATGGCTCAGAGCCGGGAGCCTGTTTCCGATTCTGTGTCTCCCTCTCTCTCTGCCCCTCCCCCGTTCATGCTCTGTCTCTCTCTGTCCCAAAAATAAATAAACGTTGAAAAAAAAAATTAAAAAAAAAATAAATAAAAGAATCAATGAAAGACTAAAACCAATTTATTTTAACCCTTTTTGATAATATTTGGGTGCTTCTTAAGAACATTTTCAGACTAACACCTGGCTCTAATGTCTTTTACGGATTGAAGCGATGTTACTGAGCCCTGATTGTGGACCAGGCACTGTTCTGACACTCGGAATGCCCCAGGGGGCAAAAGAAACACAAATCTCTTCTCCCATGGAACTTACGGTTTAGCATTAAAAATAGATAAAAAAGCAAACAAGATCCTTTGGATAGTTTTAAGTAAAAAAGCAATATGTACAACCTGAAATGAACGTAAGCTTGGGTATCAACTACACTTCAATTAAAAAGAAAGAAATAAAATAAAAGAAGCCTAAAAAAAAAGACCAACATGATCTGGCTTATATTTTCAAATGAGAATTCTGAGTGTCACATGGAAAAAAGGACTCGAAGGGGGTGCGGGGGGGGTGGGGGAAGGGGTAGAAGAAGAAAGACAAGTTGAAAATGTGTTACAATAGTGTAGGTGAGGGGTGGTGGTGGTGTGGACGAGGTAACAGCAGTAAAGGTGATAAGGAGGTTACGTTCAGGAAGTATTTTGAGAATAGGACCAAGAGGGTTTTCTGGCAGATGGGATGTAGGGTATGAGATGAAGAGAGGATTCAAAGATGAGCCCAAGGATTCTGAATAAATGACTCTGCTTTCAATGAGAAGGAAAATAGCATGAAAGAAGCCAGTTTGGGGAGAAGCCTTTGTATACAATAGATTAAAAATAGATGAAGATCTTGGAAGAGGCCAGTGACATGGGTCTTCATGTGTTTGGTAGAAGAGGCTATGTTCTTTGGAACTCTTTGCGGTGAGTTTGAAGACAAGGAAGACGACTTATGTTGACATCCAGATGTGGGCTCTAGTAAGGAGAATCAAAATCCTAAGAATAAGCATGAAATATTTGGCTTTCAAAGGCATTTATTCAGTGCCATGGAGAATTTCACACAAGTGATCTGGACTGTTGATAAAGTGAATCCCCCTGCTGTCGGTGGTTCATTCTTTCATTCCCTCGCTCACTGACCTGTGCATTTACTCGACGCTCCATCATCAGGGCAACGAAGACAAATAAAGCACAGTCCTTCCCCTCAAGGCAAAGAAATATACAAAAGCAAATAAATAAAAATGAATTCCTTCTTCTTGTTGATGAGACCTTATGATATATATGTTATATATGGTATGCCATTTATAACATATTCTGGAGGGATCCCTAAATTACCTGTAAATTTTTAAATGTTTGTAATTACAACGTGATTATGAACATTATAATTAATCGATCAAAACATCAATTCAAACCCTATTCTGAGTCTGCTGGATCTCTCCTTACCTGCACTATTATTGTTCAATTTCTCTTCTTGCTTTTGTGTTTGAGTTCTATGTTCGCTCCCCAGGGCTGTTGTTCCAAAATAGCACAAAATGGGGAGCTGCGAACAAAACAAACTTATTGGCTTGGGCTCCTGGGTGGCTCAGTCAGTTAAGCGTCCGACTTCAGCTCAGGTCATGATCTCACGGTTCGTGGGTTGGAGCCCCGCGTCGAGCATGCTTCTGATTCTGTGTCTCCCTCTTTCTGCCCCTCTCCTGTTCACGCTTGTCTCTCTTTATCTCTCAGAAATAAATAAACATTAAAAAATTTAAAAACAAAAACAAAAACAAACTTACTGACTCGGAACTCCAGAGGCCGGGGTCCAAAATTAGGGTGTTGTCAGGGCCATGCTCCCTCTGAAGGTACTCAGGAAGGATCTGTTTAGGCATCTCTCCTAGCTTCTGGTAGTTCTTTGGCTTATGGCTGTGTAAGTCCGTCTTCACATGACATTCTTCATTCACATGACATCCTGTGTGTGTCTGTGTCCAAATTTCCCCTAATTGTAAGGATTTCCATCAGGATTAGGGTCCCACCTCACTCCAGCATGATCTTATCTTAACTAATTATATCCGCAGTGACAGTGATTCCACAGTCTGAGATACTGGGGGGGTAGGACTTTAACACATGAATGTTGGGGAGATAGTCCAACCCATATGTTCACAATATTTTTTGTTCCAGGAGATCACGTAAATTGACAGTATTTCTTGACTTGAGGTCCATGGACTCCTACATCAGCAGATCTCTTCTCCATGTTCACAAGGTCTCAAGTTTGAAACATATGGATGTAGAGACGTCTCCTTTAGACGGAAGCCCTGGGGGGGGGGTGATATTAGAAGGAACTGAGCTCCTTTGTGGAACTATTCTAGCCATTTAACTGTGACTTTGGCCCAAGGTCAAACATGCCAAAATCAAGCCAGACAAATCAAGCTTCCCCTCAGTTTGGGAAGAAAAAAGAGCATCTGAGGTGAAGCTGAAGTGGTAAACAAGACGTGAGACCAGGCCCTCAGCAATGGCATGCTACTGAGACTAGTCAAACCCGAGGAAATAACTGTCACCGTGGGATGAAAACCAGATCCAAGTGGGGCCGAAATGCTAGAGAGTATAGACACTGGTGCTGGTACTTAAGCTCTGGGACCCTCCAGTGGGAACCATCCAGTTCTCTGCCTGATGTTGTCTCACGGGTCAGACCCTTGGAGTCACACATATCTTGTGGGCTGTCATATGTGTGACAGCCCGTGGAGTCACACATATCTCGTGTAGTTGGACCGATGGGGAATCATCTGAGGAATCTGGGCTAACGTGGGGATCTTGTGTGTATTTTAAGTGTTCTCACAACACGGTAGTACTTAAAGGTCTCTGTTTGAGAACGTGATCTTCATTTGGGGAAGAAGGCGGGCACTGAAAACTGTTCTTTCGGTGGATAGGATTTGATGTTGCAAAATTCTTAACCATAACAAAGTGACACATGTTTTGGTTCACTCTGTTGTTCCTAAGTCTATTTGAAAAAGGAACTCTTTAGATAGGTCTGAAGTCAAAGGTAAGACCAAAACATAATAGTTACAACACTGAAAATACAATTTAATCTCCCATTTGTAGGCAAAGTCAGTAATACGGGGTAAACTAGAACAGAAAGAAACTCGGATTCAACACTGTTTGTAGTGTTACCACAAAGTAACACTAAAAGTAAGTTACCACAAAAAGATTAAAGGGCGTGGCTAGATTAAGCCATATTAAGAACATTGTTTCCTTCTGCAGTAAAGAAATATTAAAGTTTTAAAAAATCTGCTTTCGGGGCGCCTGGGTGGCTCAGTCGGTTGAGCATCCGACTTCGGCTCAGGTCACGATCTTGCGGTCCGTGAGTTCGAGCCCCGCGTCAGGCTCTGGGCTGATGGCCCAGAGCCTGGAGCCTGCTTCCGATTCTGTGTCTCCCTTTCTCTCTGACCCTCCCCCGTTCATGCTCTGTCTCTCTCTGTCTCAAAAATAAAATTAAAAAATGTTAAAAAAAATTTTTTTTTTAAATCTGCTTTCTACTTACACTGGTTACGTAAATATTAAACATAAAGCTGAACAAGCTATTTGTTTTCCCTTTGTGAAAGTGAACCAACTGGTCAATATTAGCTGATATTTATACATTCATAGTTGAAAGACAAAATTCTAAACTGGAGAATAGATTATTATTTTTTTAATTTTAAAAGAAAATGATCGATACTCATATTCTGTGGAGGACATTTTGTTTCTAAAAAAATCCATTTGTTGTTGCTGTCAGGAGCTATAAAAATATTAACAAGGTCATCAAAGCATCCTAATGATGTACTGTCTCTTCAAGAGGAATGCGATGTTACTGAGCTAGGATGTAAGCATCGAGTGGCCAAAATATTACATTTTTTCTGGCCAATAGCACATATAACATGGGTAGTTTTGGAGGGGACATATAGTGGGGTTCAGGTGGATATATACTCAGACTGTCAACTGCATAGGGAGAGACATTCCCAGGTATGAACAAGTGGACTGTGTTCTGCTGTGATCTATTGAAGTGAAATATGTGTCTTGAGTATTTTCATAAGTGTAGTTAGGTTGATAATTTTCACTTGTGCTTTACACATATCAAAGGGCCATATGAAAGGCAACAACACAGGCTACAAGGCCATAATGTCCAAAGAGTTGGGGCCATTCTGGCTGGCAAATATCCTTCCCAACTGTCACTACGCCTCCATATTGTGTTCTTCGAGTTAAGTAGACTTTTTGGTAAACCATGGGCGTGGGTGTATCAACATGTGTTTGACCTTGGTCTTTTGCCATTCAAAGTACAATCAATTGCACTCGAAACGCAATGGGGCTCGAACGCATGAACTGGGAGATCATGACCCGAGTCAAAGTCGGACGCTTAACCGACTGAGGCACCCAGGTGCCCCAGGGAGCATTTTTAAATTATATGTTCCAAGGCTAAAGGAAGTGTTTTAATTTATGGACTTCACTGCTCTCATCGTATTTACCACATGCAAAGTTTTTTCCGAACTATTATTTATTTGATTCTCACAGGAACATGACATATTATCCCATTAAAAATTAACAATTTAAGGGACTGACACAGGAGTTAAGTATTATCCCAAAGATTACAGTTAGGAAGTGAAAAGGACTGGTACTGAAGCATCTTCCCCAGGAGTTAGTTCACTGCACTAATGTGGTCCCCCAAATACCCGTATCTGTCTAATATCTATAGCTGTGTTCCTCTTCTGCTAAACCCAGAATTTTGAGGGGCGCCTGGGTGGCACAGTCGGTTAAGCGTCCGGCTTCAGCCAGGTCACGATCTCGCGGTCCGTGAGTTCGAGCCCCGCGTCGGGCTCTGGGCTGATGGTTCAGAGCCTGGAGCCTGTTTCCGATTCTGTGTCTCCCTCTCTCTCTGCCCCTCCCCCGTTCATGCTCTGTCTCTCTCTGTCCCAAAAATAAATAAACGTTGGAAAAAAAAAATTTAAAAAAAAAAATAAACCCAGAATTTTGAGATTTTTAGCCAGTTCCAAATGGTTCATCTGACTTTAATGGTTCTGTATCACCCAATTAATTACACTTAAAGAAGTTCCCAGAACCTGATCAATTTTGCCAGCTGCATTACACCTGAAGTTCAATTGTCAATTCATTCAACAGGTACTATTACTTCTATACGGTAAGTAACTCTAATATGATCCATGCATATTTTATATTATCTAGCAGCAACCTCCATTTAAATCTCCAGATCAAAATCCACACTTTACCTCCTTAAAGCCTTTCAGCTACCTCCATCACATTCAACACCAAAAGTCTACCAATTGGCTTAATGGATGAATGATGAATGACTTTTCATCAGCAAAATGAATAGTGTGCGTGAACAGAATCTAAGACCTTACACAAATTATGAGGAACGGTGATTACTTGAGATTCCCATCTGGTTCTGGATTCACGGATTGTAAGAGAATTTTCTCTCTGGCCTCTGGCTGGAAGGTTAGCCAAACTGGCCAATAGAATATAAGCTTATCTGTCTTATAAGAGGCCTTTCTTACATGGGGCTCCCATCTAAAGGGATGGAAGTTAAGACTCATTAACAGTGATATACATGGCAGGATTTGGCACAAGACGTGCCTTGATTGTTACCTCTTTCTGGATTTCTTTATATATTGTAGAGAGGAAATTTATAACACTGACAAACTTCTAAGCATTAGAAACTATGAATACTTACCCCTTAAGAATCTGATAATTGTGAGTGATCAAATTTTCTGAGGTCAGTTTTCAACTAGATCCTTCTAAATCTATTATTAAGCCTAATGAAAACCTTAGAAAGAGTATTCCTGGTTCATAAGAAATATCAAAATAAGTAACATAAAATCACTTGCACTTTTGCCTCTATAAGGACTTGGGGAATAAGATTGGCCTTCGTTTTTTGTTTTATATACCTCTGTATTATTCAATTTGCATAATTGTTATATTCTGTATAATTTACATCATACAATGATGTTGGTGATGATAATCATGTATTATTCAAATTACAAGTAAACTTGTATTACTTGTATTACATGTATTACTTTTTAGTGAAAAAGAACTAACATAACAGAAAAGAGCGAAACTAATTTTATGCCAAGACTGATGTAGGAATACAACTTTTGCTACAACTCCTCATTTCAATTTTTGAGGTCTTCAACACAGCATCATTATTTTCTTCATAACTTACACAAATGAATGTTATTTATTTGAATGTATGCATCATTTTTATGTTTGCTGCTAATTTTCTGATACTGGACGACAAAGGTCTTTTACACAACACTGGAAGTTTCACTTAGGACTCTTATTATCTTCATGCTCCATAAAACTGAGTGATAATCCACTGTGTAGAAGCACTACAGTTGGGGTGTCTGGGTGACTCAGTCAGTTAAGCATCTGACTCTTGGTTTTGGTTCAGGTCATGATCTCATGGTGGGTGGGATCGAGCCCCACGTCAGACTCTGTGCTGACAGTGTGGAGCCTCTTTGGGATTCTCCCTCTCCCCCTCTCTGTTCCTCCCCTGCTTTCTCTGTCTCCCTCTCTTTTTCTCTCTCTCAAAATAAATAAACTTCAAAAAAAAAAAAAAGAAGCAATGCCGTCAAATGCCAAGGAGAATCATGGCTATTAGAAAAGATCAAAAATCATAAACACTGCGATGTGGTAAATTTATTTTGTTTTGTGGATGAAAACTCAATGATAGAGGCTGTACTTTATAACCTTTATTGAATAAATGCATGAGTCCCATCTCAGTTGGGTCTATGTGTTTGAAAACTGGTTTAAAAACTCAGCTTCCTGTATTATCAGAGATTTTTTTTAAGCAAAATCATTCCTGCTAGTCTTGATATTTCCTATAAGAATTACATTGAAGTATAAAGGTATATAAAGTGTATCAGAAAAGATTTCTCAGTTCCTAGGTTTATGACACTTTGGGGCCTGGGGTAGTGCACAGAAAGCTAGCCCATAAAAATAACTCCAGAATCATTTAAAATATGGAACAGATGTTGCAGGTGAAAAAAAGATCATATTCTCAGAGGGCAGCCCCCTGAAGCCTACATAAATGTGTGGTAGAGTCTGACCTCCCCACCTCTAAGAAAGCAGAAAAGTAAGAAGGGGTATGTTTTAAAAATAGAATGAGGGGCGCCTGGGTGGCTCAGTCGGTTAAGCGTCCGACTTCGGCTCAGGTCACCATCTCACTGTCCGTGAGTTCGAGCCCCGCGTCGGGCTCTGTGCTGACTGCTCAGAACCTGGAGCCTGTTTCAGATTCTCAGTCTCCCTCTCTCTCTGACCCTCCCCCGTTCATGCTCTGTCTCTCCCTGTCTCAAAAATAAATAAAACGTTAAAAAAAATTTTTTTAATAAATAAATAAAAGTAGAATGAATACATGGAATCACCATTGATGCTATGCCCTTTCATTGTTGGCAAAACAAAGCTGCCATTTCTAATATCAAAACACACCTCTTCTGCTTGTCTTTTTCTTTAGGACTTCTACTCTATGAATATGTATTAGCTTCAAAATCTGGCTTCCTGAAAGTCAACTCTCTTACCACCTGCATTTAATCCTTCTCATGTAGACTTTCAGGCTTATTCCTTTTCTAAGAGAACATTAAGGTAAGAAAAGTGGCATTCCATTATCAGCTTTCTTCCACTGGAAAGGAAGGAATTGTTTCCCTTTTAGACTCCAGATGAACAGAAAAACAATAACTCTAAAAATCCTTTACCCTCCCATCACCACCCCTGCAGACAGTTATGTTCAAAGAAATGCCTTCAGATGTTGAAATACACACTTTCTAATCCAAGAGATTTTGGGGACTAATGCTTCCCAGTTTGACTATAGGTTTTATGTTGATGGACACATAAGTTAAATGTGAAAATACATATCTAAGCTCAGCCGCAACAATTTCTTACTTGACACATCCCCAAAGGCAAGGGAATTAAAAGCAAAAGTGAACTATTGGGACCTCATGAAGATAAAAAGCTTCTGCACTGCAAAGGGAACAATCAACAAAACTAAAAGGCAACCGACGGAATGGGAAAAGATATTTGCAAATGACATACCGGATAAAGGGCTAGTATCCAAAATCTATAAAGAATTCACCAAACTCCACACCCAAAAAACAAATAATCCAGTGAAGAAATGGGCAGAAAACACGAATAGACACTTCTCTAAAGAAGACATCCAGATGGCTAACAGGCACATGAAAAGATGCTCAACGTCACTCCTCATCAGGGAAATAAAAGTCAAAACCACACTGAGATACCACCTCACGCCAGTCAGAGTGGCCAAAATGAACAAATCAGGAGACTATAGATGCTGGAGAGGGTGTGGAGAAACAGGAACCCTCTTGAACTGTTGGTGGGAATGCAAACTGGTGCAGCTGCTCTGGAAAACTGTGGAAGTTCCTCAAAAAATTAAAAATAGATCTACCCTATGACCCAGCAATAACACCGCTAGGAATTTACCCAAGGGATACAGGAGTGCTGATGCATAGGGGCACTTGTCCCCAATATGTATAGCAGCACTTTCAACAATAGCCAAATTATGGAAAGAGCCTAAATGTCCCTCAAATGATGAATGGATAAAGAAGTTGTGGTTTATATATTCAATGGAATACTACTTGGCAATGAGAGAGAATGAAATATGGCCTTTTGTAGCAATGTGGATGGAACTGGGGAGTGTTATGCTAAGTGAAATAAGTCATATAGAGAAAGACAGATACCATATGTTTTCACTCTTATGTGGATCCTGAGAAACTTAACAGAAGACCATGGGGAAGGGGAAGGGGGAAAAAAGAAATTAGAGAGGGAGGGCAGCAAACCATAAGACACTCTTAAAAACTGAGAATAAACTGAGGGTTGACGGGGGGTGGGAGGGAGGGGAAAATGGATGATGGGCATTGAGGAGGGCACCTTTTGGGATGAGCACTGGGTGTTGTATGGAAACCAATTTGACAATACATTTCATATAAAAAATGAAAATGCATATTTATAAATCCTATGTCTTTCAGGCTAATGGTTATATATTTGGCTAGATTTATTGTCTACATAAGGTGCAGTCATAGAAAACTGTAAAACTTATTTGCCTAAGGAGCTGAATATTTAAAATTCTGCCAGTTCTGCTCCACACTCGGAATGATTCAGTGTGAGCCTTAGCAACTTCCGGTCACATGCCACAGGGGCATTAACAATGGGTTCTAGGTTATACACTGTGTACTCCAATGTCAGTCTGCACAGGATATAGTTTGGGAGATTTGTCAGAGAAAAGAGGAGAGAGAGTCCCAGCTGACTTTGCTCATGGATAGAGCATTTGAGATGGCTGATTTGAGGGATCTAGGAAAGTCTTCCTTAGACTCCCCCCCACCCCAAATCTTGGAGTGCCTGATTCATAGCCTGAAATCCTGCCATAAAAAAGTCATTTTTTCAGGTTAGTCTTTCTTCCCTAATGGAAAGGTAAACGTCCTTTCCAGTCAGTAACAAGTATATAATCATTTCCCAATTGCAGTTGAGATCCGGGCTGTGAAACACTGCTTATTTATCTCTTAGTACAAAAAAATAATAATAATAAAAACATTTTCTTCAACGGTTGATGAACTGTCCTATGCAAACCCTGTTGCATTTTCTGACTTTCCAGAAAAATTACTAAACAGACAGCAGCAGCAGCAGCAACAAATAGCAGACAGTAAACCCTAAAGAAAAAGGTGTAATCTCTAGAGTTGTCACAGTATGTTGTTTGAAGTGTCCAGTTTTCAACAAAAACATTATCATAATGCAAAGAAATAAAGTATGGCCAATAGGAACTGTCATGGAAGAAGTCAGACATTGGACTCCCTAGATAAAGAGATTTGGAACCAGAATTATAAATATCTTCAAGGAATTAAAGGAAATCATATCTGAAGAATTAAAGAAAAGTATGACAGCATGTCTCCCAAATAAAAAAAGTCAGTAAAGATATAAAATTATTTTTAAAAAATGCACATTCTGGAGTTCAGAACAATATTTGAAATGAGTAATCCATCAGAATGGCTCAGCAGCAGATTCAAGCTGACAAAAGAAATAATCAGGGAACTTGAAAATAGGTCGGCTGAGATCATCTAATCTAAGGAACACGGTGAAAAAAAGAACGATGAGAAATGAACAGGGCCACGGTTACATGTGGGACACCATCAAGATTACCAACATACGCAAAATGGAGACTCGGAGGAGAGGAGAAAAAGCAGCAGAGGAAATATTTTAAGAAAGAATAGCTGAAAATTTTCCAAATATGAAGAAAAACTGCTAATCTACACATTTAGGAAGGTCAATAAATTCCGAGTAGGATAAACTCAAAAAGATCCACACCTAGACACATTATATTTAAACTGCTGAAAGTTAAAGCCAAAAGGGAACTTGGGAGGTGCCAAGAGAAAAATGATTTTAGACAAACACAGGATTCTTGATAAGATTAAGAGATATGACAGTAAAAAACATGGAGGCCTGGGGGCGCCTGGGTGGCTCAGTCGGTTAAGCGTCAGACTTCGGCTCAGGTCAGGATGTTGCAGTCCATGAGTTCGAGCCCCACGTCGGGCTTTGTGCTGACAGCTCGGAGCCTGGAGCCTGTTTCAGATTCTGTGTCTCCCTCTCTCTCTGCCCCTCCCCCTCTCATGCTCTCTCTCTCTCAAAAATAAATAAACATTAAAAAGTTAAAATAGGGGCACCTGGGTGGCGCAGTCGGTTAAGCGTCCGACTTCAGCCAGGTCACGATCTCACGGTCCGTGAGTTCGAGCCCTGCGTCAGGCTCTGGGCTGATGGCTCGGAGCCTGTTTCTGATTCTGTGTCTCCCTCTCTCTCTGCCCCTCCCCCGTTCATGCTCTGTTTCTCTCTGTCCCCAAAATAAATAAAAAAACGTTGGAAAAAGAAATTTAAAAAAAAAGTTAAAATAAATAAAATTATTAAAAACGTGGAGGACTGAAGGCACTGGGACACTATGTTCAAAGTGCTGAAATAAATCCTGTAGGTTCTAAGGAGACCATGTTTTCTAGACACATAAACTCCTTTCTTCTTCATATTTAGGTCTCCGTTGTACCTATTTGCTATTTATGTCTCAATTTTTTACTGTTTCTGATTATGGTATGTGTGTCACTCCCAAGTTATTTTCTAAAGGTCTACTCGGGTTATCACCACTCCGGAAGCATGCTTACTGTAAAATATCAAAACACTGTATCAGCGTAAAAAGTAAAACCGGGGCAGCTGGGTGGCTCAGACAGTTCAGCATCCGACTCTTGGTTTCGGCTCAGGTCGTGATCTCACCGTCCGTGGGATCGAGCCCCGCAGCGGGCTCTGCACTGACAGTGAGGAGCCTGCTTGGGATCCTCTCTCTCCGTCTCTCTATCTCTCTCTGCCCCTCCCTTGAGCTCCCCTCCCCCCAAATAAATAAACTGAAAAAAAGTAAAACTTAAATTTCCTTTTACCATCGATCCCACATTCCTCCCTCTCTTAAGATAGCCACCCTCGATCAGAGTGGCATATTCTTGGCATATTCTTTCCAGACCTGCTGAGGTATATGTTTAATTAGGGAGATCATGCCTGAGCCCAGTAAATGCAGAAGAGGGTAAATGTTACCATCACACGCTCTGGGGCCTGATGGTTTCGGTTCAGGTATTGGCTCTGACTTCTTAGTGTCTAGACTTAGGCAAATTCCTTCATCATTCTGTGACTCAGTTTCTTCACATGTAATATAAAGATGAATGCATAACAATCTTCCAATAAATGTTATAGTCCATATAAATTTTTCACATTAGATACAGTATGATGCACATGTTTTTCTGGAGCTTAATTTACTTTATATCACAACATGTAAGGATTATATGATTTTAACACATGCACATCTACTTCATTATTTCTAAAGTCTATAGGTTATTCTTTACTATGCACGTGATATAACTTCGCCATTCTGTCTTTGAAAGCTAGGTTACTTCCAGCTTTTTTGATATTAGAAACAGTTCTACAGTAATTCATCTTTGTAATTCAAATTTTTTTTTTAATTTTTTTTAAATTTTTTTTTCAACGTTTATTTATTTTTGGGACAGAGAGAGACAGAGCATGAATGGGGGAGGGGCAGAGAGAGAGGGAGACACAGAATCGGAAACAGGCTCCAGGCTCTGAGCCATCAGCCCAGAGCCTGACATGGGGCTCGAACTCACGGACCGCGAGATCGTGACCTGGCTGAAGTCGGACGCTTAACCGACTGCGCCACCCAGGCGCCCCATCATCTTTGTAATTCAAATGTGTGTCCATAGAATAGATCTCGAGAGGGATAACTTCTGGGTTGAAAGCACGCAATTTAAAAAATATTTTATCTAATGTGAAATTACCTCCCAAAATGGCGAGTCCGATTTTCACTCATTATAATAAGGTAACAACATCTAGGAAGTTGTTATGACCACAATGTACAGACAAGTAAGCAACGGTTCTGGATAGTCAACAGGCGGCATGGTCAGATGAAACCCAAATATGTTCTTATTTTTAAATCTTGGCCTTTAAAGAGGTGATCATGATTTGTTCATTATCGCTTGAGCACTTGGTCACATGACATACATTAAACATTATTATGTGGCACATGTGATGTTGTTAGCCTTTTTTAAAATGAGGATGGTGAGGCTCAAAGGTCACACGATTGCAGTTCCAAAAGCGGGTGCTTGTACTCAGGCCTGACAGCTCCCCAGGCCGCTTCTCACCCTCCCTTGTCGTCGTAGTCACTCAAAGTCAAATGCGAGTTTCCACGCCTCTCACATACCTTAGAATGTGCTGCTGCATGAAATGATTCTGTGTGTCCTTGTCACCTCTCCCCATGGGATGACAGATTCTTTGGGAGCTGGGACCATATCTTCATTCTTGTCTGGGCCCACTATAGAATCAAGCCTGTTTCCCAGCACATATATTCAGAGTCCGGTATAAGTTTTCTTATATTTACATTTTTAAATGTTGATTTATTTATTATTTTTGAGAGAGAGAGCGTGGGAGAGGCCGAAAGAGGGACAGAGAGAGAATCCCAAGCAGGCTCCACACTGTCATCAGCACAGTGCCCCATATGTAGCTTGAACTCATGAACCATGAAATCATGAGCCGAAACTGAGTCAGACGATCAACCAACTGAGCCAGCAAGATGCCCTTATATTTACATTTTTGATATTGTGGTGATACTTGGGGTTCCTAAAATATGGAGTTAATATGGGAAGCCTGCATTACAGATTAAGGACTTGGTATTAGCAAACAAAATAATGAATATCTAAACATTAGATTAAAATTTTTATCTAATGGAATATTATATAGCAATTAAGAAGAAGAAGATACATTTTTAAGGCTGGTGTCCACACCACATGGGAATATCTCTATATTACATTTTTTTAAATTTCTTATAGTTCTTTATTTTTGAGAGACAGAGAGAGACAAAGCATAAACAGGGGAGGAACAGAGACAGAGAGGGAGACACAGAATCCGAAGCAGGCTCCAGGCTCCGAACTGTCAGCACAGAGCCCGACTCGGGGCTCAAACCCATGAACCGCGAGATCAGGGCCTGAGCCAAGGTCTGACGTTTAACTGGCGGAGCCACCCAGGCGCCCCTCACCAGATTTTTAAATTCTGTTAGGGTGGGAGCAGACTCAGACAGACCACAATCTGGAACGAGACTAGAAGTGCAGTGTGCATTTAGGAGCGACTCCTGGTGACAGAGGGATTTTTGGTGTCAGTCATAGGCCAAGCAGGGGCAGAGTCTGGTCATTCCAACAGGGATGTCCCTGTAGGTCAGTAGAGACCTTTGGAAGAATCTGGGTACAGGCAATTTGCCACAATTCAGGTGGGCAGTGGCTTTGGGGTGGTCTAGCTTTAGTCGCAGAAGTCAAACAAGCCCATGAAGTCAGAACCAGGTCATGGAATCAGCACTAACCGAGCTACTTCTATGTCACATAAGCTACAGAAATCAATGTTTTTAAAGTCCATGACTAGAAAGAGGATTGCTCATTTGCTTGAAGGCAAAAGGCACCCACAGTTGGAATGTGGTTCTCTGGTTCTATAGACTGGGGGAAAGTTACCGGACAGAGTGAGGTTTACCATTGTAAAATATACTATATATGGAGCTCAGTGCTAATATCATGTATTTGACCTAAAAAGAATGCGCTGGTAATTTGACAATTTAATAACACTTTTATGGGTCCAATAATAGCAACTATTGTAATAACTTTGTCTTCTTTTAATGCGCAAGATCATTTGCATGAGTTAGTACTTCTTTTCTATTTTCCTTAAATTAGTGATTTCTTTTTCTTCTAACACATTTTCTGCAAGTTTGGACAGTATTGCATTGACCACAACGGGCTGAAATATACATGACCTTATGCTAATCATTTTTCAGGGACAATTATAGTCTTGACTTAAAGAACATCCTCCTAACTGTGGCTTTAAGTTTAGACTATTGCAGTAGCTTACTCGCTCCCCTCCCCGTTACTTCTGATTCTCCAAAGATGCAAACAGTATTTTCCATCAGCCAAAATAAGCCCATTTTGATGCCAAAAGTGCCATAAATCACTCCCACCTTTTATGTGTACAACAGTTTGTATACTGCAGTTAGAACACTTCACACATAATTAGAAAGTTGGGAAAAATAGATTTTTTTAAAGTTTATTTTAAGATTTAAGTTTATTTTAAGACTATTTTAAGTTTGTTTACAGATAGATGATTGATAGATAGATAGATGATAGATGATAGATAGAGAATGCAAGCATACACAAGCAGAGAAGGGGCAGAGAGAGACGGAGAGAGAATCCCAAGAATCCCAAGCAGGCTCCACGCTGTCAGCAGAGCTCTACGTGGGGCTCGATCCCACCACCCATGAGATCATGACCTGAGCAGAAACCAAGAGTCAGATGCTTAACCGACTGAGCCACCCAGGGGCCCCGAGGAAAATGGATTTTTTGAAAAGTAAGGAATTGGACTAACAACAAATCTTGACTACATACCACTGTGAGAGAGAAACTGAACACATAGGACCAAAATATTGCAAGAATTGGGGTCAGCTAGTTACTAGGCTGCTAAGCTTTACCATGGCATTTTGTTTCCATCTCTGCAGTCCCTGGCCTCTTATCTACTAGTGGTGCATATGGTCGACAGATGCAGAGGGCAAGAGAGCCCCTTCCCTCCCCTCATTCCCAAGAAGCCAAGGAGACTCAAATTAATAGCCAACAGTGGTTGGACCAATGAGGTTGTTCCGCCCTCTGCTAATTTGTAGTAAACACACAGTTTCAATCTTCCATCACTCCATACACTGACATTGACCTTTCCATCTCTCCTTCTTTGATCAGTTAAGTGATATTTAATTAGAAGGCTTGGAGTGGAAACTTTCCCCCCCAGCTAGAGCTTAATCCGTGGATCTCCTTCCATATCTTCTAGCAGGCTTCTGTTCTCTGTGCCTCTGAAAAAAGGCAATGATGATGTTAACAACAACAATATTTACATCATCATACCTTTAGGATAAAATGTTCTGCACACAGCACCTAAATTGAATTAAAGGCTATTAATCTTTTATTCCAAGGAAATAACCTTTCTCTACATACCTTTCTAAATACCTAATATATATAAGGGAAATGCTTTCAAATATCTTTATTCTAGGGGCACCTGGGTGGCTCAGTCAGTTAAGTGTCTGACTCTTGATTTCAGCTCAGGTCATGATCTCAAGGTTCATGGGATGGGCCCCCGCATCTGGCTCTGTGTTGAAAGTGCGGACCCTGCTTGGGATTCTCTCTCTCTCTCTCTCTCTCTCTCTCTGTCTCAAAAATAAATAAATAAACATATAAAAAATAAAATAAACACATTTATTCTATGAAACATGTAACATTTGGGGTGGGATCTCTAATGAAGTTTCTCTGAGGTGCAATTAATCGGACACCACTAAAGTACGAACCCATAGTTATTGTCCTCCCTTTCATGTTGGAAGGGGGGTAGGGTCCTTTCAAATCAGAGAGGAATAAAGAACTGCTGTGGGGCAGGTGGGAGTCCCGGGAAGCAGGGGGACCACCCAGTTGGCGTGGATCAACTGCTCAGTGAAGAAAGAGTGACCAGAGAAAGTGTATATGGTGCGCTTTTGCTATTCTTGTTACTGCCTTGAGATGATCACAAGCAATTCTTTCAGACTGAAACAGTCCTGTGATATTATTTTGGAAATAGCAAAGAGTAGGCTTGGAGAAAAGGTGCCTCACAGTGTGAGTCTCTATGGACAAAGAATCCAAAAATGCAGAGGAATAGCATAACTCCGAAAAGGAAAGGAAAGCAAATGGAACCCTCGGGAAGCCAGCCTTGAGGGCACAGGCTTCAGGAGGCAACTCAGTCCTGGGAATCAGTCATTAGCAGGCCCATGACACCCATTCAGATTATGCTGTGTTCAAGTGGCTTGCTCAGGGTATTATACGCATAATATATGCAGGCAGAGCTGAAGTCCTAGGACCCAAAATGGAGTCTTGACACCCACTAGGTTAGGAACTAACTACTTTGAACCTAGGTCTCCTCAAACTTTAACTACCTTCAATATTGTACCTACAACACAGAGTTTTTTTATGAAGAATAAGCGATATAAGGAGAAAAAAACACTTTGCCAACCATACTATCTCCACAAATATTAGAGTTCACACTCAGAATACACTTGAATGATTTTGAGGAAGCAGGTGGGAATTAGGAGAGAAGATAGCCGACAACATGTCCCCACTTGGATCTACCAACAGTGGCTTGATTCCCAAAGCCAGGAACATCACTAGTGTTAGTCCAGGAGCCCAGATGTTTTCTTTCCATAAATTTACAATGTCAGCTGATATTCTAGGCAAAGAACAGTGCCTTAATTTAAGCTCGCGGAAAACATTAAATGTTGTTGCGTGTGTCTTCTATTCATAGGTTTTCATTTCCATGAATTTTAAGCAAACGTAACCAGTCTGTTGTCTTCCAGGTTACTTAGAAAGTGATTGTACTGTCGAGCAATCATTTCCTCTTTTTCCCCCTTACATTTGCCCCCCTTGTTACAAGCGTATCCCATACGGATCAGCCAAGTGAGAGACAGGCCACAAGATGAAAACTGTTTCAGACTTCTTACTGTATAAAGGTTCTCCTTTCTCTTTCTCTACAGAGAGATTGTGAAGAACAATTTCCAGGCATCCATATTGAGTGTTTTTCACCCAGAAACGCTGGGGGCTAAATAAGCCACTAGTGTCTTTATCTGAATGTCAGGCACGTGATCACTTATCGTTACATCAGAGGAGATGGCGAATGGAAAGAAACTGGAATGAAACAAAACAAAACAAAATAAAACAGGTCTTCAAGCCCAGCCACAGATGTTCAGGTTTTTCCAAATGCCTACTTCAAGACCCAAGGAGCTTTGTTGATCACTTGCAAAGAAGGAAACTTGAAGAAAGAAAAGAAATCTTAATGGTCTTCACTGCTAATTATCTGACAAAACACTCAAGTGTTGAAAGCTATGGCTGAACACCAGTGAACTATGGGAAAGTGGCAAAGTAGTCAGAGTAAATCAATACGACATAAATAAGCCAACTCGGTACTTAAAACGGGGACTCAGCATCTTTTAAGATCATCTTCAAAAACTTTATAAACACGAAACATCACCTCTTCAGAAAACTTAGACCTATGCATACAGACAAAATTTTGTGTTATGGCTTTAGGGACGCATAGCTCACAGATTCGTTCTCTTAATTTAGAAAGATTCATCTGAGCCATAATTTATACTGCACGACCACGGCTTCCATGATAAGAACATAAGCCAACGGAGGTATATGGTAAATGAACCTAACTGAAAGAGTTTAGTTCAAGCAGTTCTACAAAACAGACAAACAAACAAACAATCCTTCAGTCAACCCATCTGACTGTTCGCTGGGTGTGGACTCGTCTAAGCACTGCTTCACGAGAGATGATGCATACATAGTCCCTGCTTGGCCCAGAGAAGGAGAGAGACAGCTGAACCCAAACAATGAGAAACTCCAGGGTGGAGTTGCATGTGAAGTGCAGACAAGGTAACATTCGACTGTACCAAACAGATCCCGTAGTGGATCGTACCTCCTTCTAACCTGGAACTGCTCGTTCCTTCTCTTGTTACCCCTGCAGTTTGCTCATGTGATGGATGAGCTCAACATGCACGAGCATCGTTTAGGGGTTATGGGCTATCCCCTTCCAAGCACAGAAGGAATAAAACATTGAATGAGGCAATCTGAGCCGCCCAATCTCTAATTCTGGTCTGGTGTAGCGGAAATACAGTCTTCAGTAATTAGTAGCTCTGGTAAGAGAGGGGGCCTGCAAGACACACCCTTTATGCAAAGAAACGTATTCAGTCCTAGGGCAGAGTCTCTCTGGGAGAACGTGGGTCGTGGCCTCAAAGAAATGGGTGTAGACTTTGACGATAGGGAGCCTGCAAGTATGCTGAGGACATCATTGTACCTAATGCACCTGTTCATTGTAGGTACTACCTTATGCTGACCTTAGGACCCTGATAGGGAACAATCAAGTCCTGGATCCAATTGTCCCTGGCAGGACCCCTACACAATACAACTCTTAACGAATGTATAGAAAAATGAACCCCATGAGAGGACCGAAATAAAGTCGAAGGGATGACATAATACAATGACACCAAGGAGCCATACTTTAACATCCATGTCCTTTAAAAAGGAACCTTTTTATTATAGAAAATTCCAAACATAACAAAAGGAGAAAGAGTGGTATAATGAACTCCCATGAAACGCTGTAGCCGTTGGCCCACTGGTCCAATATTGTTTCATATATACCCTCCGCCATCAACATACCTTTTTGTATGCAAATATTTCAGCAGAGATCTTTAATAGATAAAGACTCTTTAAGAAAACAATCATTGACAATAAATTTCATCTATTGAAGAAAAAAAATGGAAACCACCTTGACAATAAATTTCATATATTGAAGAAAAAAAAAGAAAACAATCGCAATAATATTACCATACATGAAATTGTAAATTACTGTGAATTCTTCAATATCATCCAATATACTATCAGTATTCAAATTTTCCTATTTGTCTTGCAATTTTTTTTTAAATTTGCTTAATTAGGATCTCGAAAAGGTACATTATTGCAGTTGGGTAACTTGTCACTTAAATGCCTTTTAGTTTATACATTCTGCTTTATTTTGTTGTTGTTGAAAAAACTAATTCGCTTTTCCTGACCAGAGTGGGATAATTTACTTCCCATAGTGTAGTGTGCTTCACTCCCTTTATTTTTGGGGGAATCTTGAGATTGATCAGAGTCAAGTTTGATTTTTTCATTAAGAATATTTCATGAGGGTTGGTATGTAGTTCCTTTTGGAAGCACAGGTACCTAGCCATTTCTCCTCTTCCGATAAACGTTGTTTAGATTTATTAATTTAGTAAAAGGAAATCCATGGAAAACTGAAGGAAAACTATGCCTCTTCAAAACAAGGAAAAATATACCTTTGAGACAGAACTGGGGCAACATTGGCTGCCTCTTAACCCGAGCTCCTTTTGGGTATTCATTTCCCCTAATGTTATCTGCCTCGCGGATTATCTGCCTCATGCCCTGCAGGGGCTTTTGCTTGTCTGATGAAGAAGGGCTCATCTCTTTCTTTATGACGCAATATTTGAATCCAAAGAAAAACTTACAAAAAGATGAAATTTTTTGTAATCAGATGCTTTATAAAGATTTATGCACACATTTTATGGTTGTATACATTAGTTATAACCCTTTAGAATAAGTTTAATAATAGCTAACTTAGTACCCTTGTATGCGTGGTATAAAACGAAAACTATACTATTCTTCCAGCCACAAATGTTTCGCCATTGTCTAAGATTGTATATCCTTCCCAACACGGTCTTTGAATAAATAAGAACACATAACTTTAGCAATTCATCTATAATTTTTTATGACTTGATCACTCTGAAAATTTCAAGTAGTATAGCAAAGTATGAAGAAGAAACTGAAAATCACCTGTTTTTATACCACCCAGATATTTTTTTAAGTTTATCTATTTATTTTTGAGAGAGAGAGAAAGACAGCACACAAGCAGGGGAGGGGCAGAGAAAGAGAGAGGGAGACAGAATATGAAGCAGGCTCCAGGCTCTGAGCTGTCAGCACAGAACCCGATGTGAGGCTCGAACCCATGAACCATGAGAGCATGACCTGAGCCAAAGTTGGATGCTTAACCGACTGAGCTCCCCAGGACCCCCCCACCTAGATATTTTTGTGAATAGAATTACTATCATAAACATGGTAAATGAAACTGTACATGGTTTTTACACTCCTCTAGAGTTAATGTACTCATCTAAACTCTAGTCTTTATTTTATAAACAATGAGGGTTTATTGTGAGCAGGACAGTATGCTACGCTATGCTATGTTATGCTTTGCTCTGCATTGAGATAGTGGACTGATTTCCTTCGTCAGGAAAGCCTAAAAAGGTATTTGTAAACCACCTGTCCTTGTCCTGCATCCATGTGAGCTTAGAAGTGGTTCCTTTTCCAGTTGAGCCTTCAGATGAGGCCACAGACCCTGAACGGACAGCTTGCTTGCAGCTGGACCCACAGAAACTGTGGGGTAAGAAATGCATGCTGTGTTAAGCTGCTATTTTTTATGGCAATTTATTTTGCAGCAATAGATTATTAGTATCTGAGTTGAAGGGATTTATCCACTTTTATTTGTACTTTGTTCTCAGGAACTTTCTCCCAACTCCGGTGATCACAAGCAGAAGCAGAGCATGTAATTGCTCTTGAAGACAAAACCAAAGCTTGGGGATTTTAGCTCATTAAAAATAAGTGTGTTGTGATATTTAGTGATTCTTTCAGAAGACAGTTCTTATCTAAAATAGTAATTGTGAGCTAAATTTTGAAAACAATCCCTTTCCTGATGCAAAATCTTGTGAGTTATTTGAGGTCAAGAGAAAGGTAAGAAATGTACCAACTGGAACATAGAGCCTCAAGGCACGATAAACTGGCATTTAACTGAAACCTTTCTTTTTCCCTGCTAGCAATTCTCCGTCAGTTAAAAAATAAAGAAATCAAGAAAGTTCAAATAAGTAATCAACTGTTCTTAGAGTGCTTTTAGAAAACATGTGATTTATCTAACACCTGTGTAGGCCATTTAATGAACGTATTAATCTTTTGTGCTTATTACAAGTTGGGTTTTAATAATTAAATAGCATCTTTACTATTTACGTGTCCAAAAAGACAAACCCAAAAATGTATTTAATTATTTATTTTTCTACTTTTCTGTGTTTTCAATAGTTTATTTCTATATGATTAAATGATTTGTGTGTCTGCCTATGTACTAAGACATGTTTACATACACCATGGAAAGAAGAAAGTTAATGGCTGTCCATTTGTTCTAGATCAATTAGCATTGCATTTAAGTATCGCTTTTCTGATATCTAGACAAAAAGGGAACTATAGAGTTATCTCCATCTAGTAGGAATTCTTGAAGAACGGGAAGCATATTTTCATTGTTATAGCCCCAGTAGGCCAGGATTTTTGCCAAATAAGGGAATGAATGAATGAATGAGCATATCTCTGATTTCTCATGCTGAAGCTGTGCTATTGTCTCCAAGTTTTGACTTCTCTTAAGCTTTTGAAAACTCAGCAGATTGGATAACCAAACTCCAACTGTTCAGACATGAAAAATCAAGGGTAAATGAGCAGCCATACAAAATTTAAAGACAGAAATTTATTTTAGGGCATGCTGTTATAATTCCTCAATTGATGTCAAGGTTACGTTGGGAAGCATCATTTATCTTTATAACCTCACCAATTTGGTAACATGTATTTTGGACTCAGTAAAATAGGAGGGTCAGCCTCTGTTCAATGGGAGAGAAAATTTAACCTGTTCCAAATACACAGCTTTAAGATGGGGATATTTAAAATAGCAAGTAATACCATTTATTAAACTCCACCCGGTGCCAGAGAACCAAAAGTTTTATGCTAATGTATTTATTTAATCTTCATAGCAATTTGAGAAGTAAATACTGTTATATCTGTTTCAAACATGAAGAGACTAAAATCAGAGCGTTTGAGTAAATTACTCAACATCAAACAACTGGTAAGAACCTGAACACAAGTTGATTTCAATGCAAAGCTCTCTCAGATCCAAAACTAATTACTGAGTTTCCTTGACTGAAAAATGCTACTGACAGTGAGATTGAGGATGAGCATTTAGGGGAGAAGGGACCAAAACATTCAATGCACACACAAGTAATGTCACTGATTGATGGTAATAATATACATTTAGTCTTACAAGTAGATAGCTTCCTCCTATAGAATCACATACACAAAAAAACAACGTGTAAACTTCTTGCACATTGAAAATGTCATCAGCTGTGTCCATTGACAGTTAAACAGTATCATGATAATTAACTGATTTTCATAACTTTCACTCTTGGTCTCTTTGACACTAATATTAAAAGTATCAATATAATCGTTAAGGTTTATTGCAGATCACCAAGGTTTTATTTATATGTCCTAATTGGATTCATAGTTTAAATAACAGGGTTAAGAAGTTTAATTAAAAAAAAATTTTTTTTTAATTTAAGTATAGCTAACACACAATGCTACATTAGTCTCAGGTATACAACACAGTGATTCAACATTTCCATACATCTTAACAGCATTAATTTGTGACTCATGCAGATCTGTATTTGAATCCAAGACCTGCAATTATGTGAATTTAAGCTATTTTCTTCTCAGGACGGGTTAAGCCACGCTTTGATATGAAACGACACCAACATTTCAGTGGCTTACAACGGCAAAGGTTTAGTTCTCCCTCAAGCCACTTGCACATTCCATGTTTGCCGCCATGGTCTTGCCCGTCTTTCAGGGTTAAGATGGTTACTTAGAGTCTGTGACATCTAAACCAAGACTGAAGATGAAGTGGGAGGGCTGTGGATGTGCCCGGAGAAGAGTCTTCCAGGCAGAAAAACAATGTAAGCAAAGGTTTGGGACTGGAGAGCTCAGAAATCAAGAGAATCGTATCTTAGAGGGTATGGTGTTCCAGAAGCCATACTGAGTCCTTGATTTGCCAAATATTTCTGCAGTCCCAAGAAATCTACTTAATCTCTCTGAGACTCAGTCCTCATCAAATGAAGACAATGACACCAACACTTTAGTATCATACGTGTACCGATCAAATAAGATACTACCGGTGAAAATTTCTAACACATGGCCTGGCTCCTATTGGACATCACTTCTGTATATTTTCCTTTTCAGGAGGGGAAATGGTGATGTCTGTTAGATGGAAACGTAATGAAAACATCAGTCAGATCTCTCAACACACACCCTCTGAGGTAAAAGAAAAATGGAATCCAGTTACTTTGTGTTTCCAAGCAAAGACTGTAATTCAAAACATTCTGCTTCCCTCAATGTTTGTGTTTTATATTTTTTCAACCAAGCAAAAATTTTTTTCCGTATCCATAGACAAACCCTTCTCTGGACTCTACAGGGATATCACAGCAAGTAAGACATAGTTTCTGAAGATATGTAGATATCGGGGCACCTGGGTGGCTCAGTCGGTTAAGCGGCCGACTTTAGCTCAGGTCATGATCTCACGGTCCGTGAGTTCGAGCCCTGCGTTGGGCTCTGTGCTGACAGCTCAGAGCCTGGAGCCTGTTTCAGATTCTCAGTCTCCCTCTCTCTCTGACCCTCCCCCGTTCATGCTCTGTCTCTCTCTGTCTCAAAAATAAATAAACTTTAAAAAAAAAAAAAAAGATTTGTAGATATCAAAACCTAGTGAGAGAGACAATACAAACCATATTGAGTTTGCTTGGCTTTTGTTTGCTAACTGGTCCCACCTATACACAGTCCGTTCTAAAATAAATTTCGTTCTTTTTTTCAGCCATCACAACAAATGCCTATTTATGTCATTGTTCCGGTCCAGTAAAGATAGCCGACAAAAATAGACACATTCTAATTATTTTGTTTCTTTCTTATTATTTGAGTTGTCATGATAACCGAATTAGGCTGGCTAATTAAAGTGTGACTGACTGCTTCATTTAATTAAGTTATTATAATGACTAAAAGAACCCTCACTTAAATCAAACGATTGACTTAATGATATTGTATTCTTGGGTTGACACAACCTCTCTTTAAAAGAAGGGAGACACAACAGACTATTTAAAAGATTGGACATTGACACCTAAAAGAGTTTTCTTAAATGCAGGAAAGTATTGGTTGTAGTTGGTGGTTGTGATGAATTACGACATCTGATAAAGAAAGATAATGCCGAGCTTTTCTCTCTTCTGTGTCCAACTTCGTAGAATAAGACATAAAAGGCTTTTCATTGACATGACTTTATTTTTTCTTTATAATGCCCTTCTATTACAGGGTTGCAAAACTTTTTTTAAATCAAAAGTAAAAGGGAGAAATTTGTTTTCAAATACACGTTTCTGGCAGTTTCGTGCTATACTAGACTTGGGGTATTGAGTGGTGAAGCATGGGGAGTTCTTTATGCTTCTTTAATTATGTAGGTATCAACTCTAGAATTACGTCTTCCACCTAACAACTTAAAGCAGGAATCGGAGGAATAAATTTCGATTTGCTGATAACTCACAAGGAGTTCAACTTTCATGGTTTTGCCTCCTTTAACCTTGAACCTGGTATGCACCATTAGGTAGTGTGAAAGAGAACATGGGTACCCGCCAAAGAGCCAGCGTTTTCTACTCGAGTTTTCTACTCGACTGAAGGGAGCTTCCCGGGTCCCTGATCACGTGAGCTGCATCTGACAGTGAACGTGAACAAGCAAAACATCTTTATTGCTGAAAGCCCCCGAGGTTTGGGGTTTATCTGTGACTTCTGGCTAGCCTCACCTCCTCTGATCGCCCTGTGGCTGAGGCTAGTGGAGCTCACCAACACTTAGGCACCCCTTCACCCTTGCAGGTGCAGTGGGGCTAGGTGGCTGGGTTCTGCACTCACTCGGGAGTTGTAGGAGCCACCTGGTCTAAAGACATCATGGCTTTATTTTTTTTTTAAGATTTCCTCGGGGTTTTTTTTGTTTTTGTTTTTTAATATAATTTATTGTCAAATTGGCTTCCATACAACACCCAGTGCTCATCCCAACAGGTGCCCTCCTCAATGCCCATCACCCACTTTCCCCTCTCCCCTACCCCCATCAACTCTCAGTTTGTTCTCTGTACTTAGTGGTCTCGTGTGGTTTGCCTCCCTCCCTCTCTATTTATGACTATTTTTTCCCCTTCTCTTCCCCCATGGTCTTCTGTTGAGTTTCTCAAGATCCACATATGAGTGAAAACACTATCTCTGTCTTTCTCTGACTGACTTATTTCACTTAACATAATACCTTCCAGTTCCATCCACATTGCTGCAAATGGCAGGATTTCATCCTTTCTCATTGCCAAGTAGTATTATTCCATTGTGTATATAAACCACAACTTCTTTATCCATTCGTCAGTTGAGGGACATTTAGGCTCTTTCCATAATTTGGCTATTGTTGAGAGTGCTGCTATAAACATCGGGGTACAAGTGCCCCTATGCACCAGCACTCCTGTATCCCTTGGGTCAATTCCTAGCAGTGCTATTGTTGAGTCATAGGGCAGATCTATTTTTAATTTTTTGAGGAACCTCCACACTGTTTTCCAGAGCGGCTGCCCCGATTTGCATTCCCACCAACAGTGCAAGAGGGTTCTCGTTTCTCCACATTCTCGCCAGCATCTGCAGTCTCCGGATTTGTTCATTTTTAGCCATTCTGACTGGCGTGAGGTGGTATCTCTGTGTGGCTGTGATTTGTATTTCCCTGATGAGGAGTGACGTGAAGACATCATCACTTTAGAATGTGCAGTACTCAAGCTCTCCCTAAAGGCTTTAGCACCACAACTGGGTGTTAACCATTCTTTCTCTACGGTGCGACTCTTGGATATTGAACACATTTTAAATAAGACAGGAGTGTTTCTTGTGAATATAGATGAGTCCCGCGTAAGATGCCTCTGATTGAGAATTACTGTCTGTTAATATCAGGAAAGGAATTTGTCTGTATCCTCATAAAAGTTGGAATGCTCGAACAACAGACACACACTATCTGACCTATCGTCCTCAGGGAAATCACATTCGGTGTACGGAAAAAGGTAGATTTTGTTGAAAGCAATGAAATAATTATACTATAACGAAGCCTGATTAATACTCTAACCTTGTATTCGGAATGCTACATGAAACTGCTCTCTGAGGCAATACGAAAATCACAGGTAAAAGCAATATTGTGGAAGCTGATAAAATTTGTGGCCAGTACTCACGTTGACAGTTGAATGTGCTGGGCAATCAATCACAGTCCCCTCAGGGTGCTATCCCGCTGGAGAGGAACCCTCCCGAAAATTTAGACTTGATTATGATAAATTCACTGTGGTTGTGAAATCACTCCACAGATGTATGCCATCAGGTCCAGGAAACTATGAATCAGAAATGGAAAATAATTGTAAAGTGAGTACAAAAACGTGAGAACGTCTGCATTGCTATTGTTGGATGTTTAAAGCCATACCAACCCCGCACTGCTTATTTTCAATGTTTGGAACGTGCGCATTTCAGATGTTTATCTGATCATCTGATCGTACCCTCTTGCAAGGCTGACAATCACCACCAAACAAGCAGTGATAGTGATTGTTTTGTCAGAAGAGTGCCTTGAGCCCAGGTCAGTGCTGTTTTGCTGATGTAACAATTTTGTCTTTATTGCACTGACCCCTGGTCAGAGACTGGCATCTACCGATTAATAACGTTGCTCTGTGACCACGAGGCTGGGGCAAGTCTCGGGTGGTGTGTACTAGATTGTCAGCATTGTTTCTTGATAAAACCGAATCTCAATGACATTCCAGAAGGTTCCACCACTGGGGTTGGCTGTGTAGCAAGAACACGCCTACATATCCAGCTGGGGATAAGGAGCCCTGATGAGACTCTATCTTTGGATCCCTGGTCTGAGGTGCTCTGTGTACAACCGGTGGTTCCTGAATAAGAGAGAAAAAACATGTCGTGGTATCACCCTGCAGAGAGGGCAATTGGCATTCATCCCTCCTTTTTTTCCCCTTAAATGTTTATACTTTTGAGAGAGAGACAGAGACAGAGTGTAAGCAGGGGTGGGGCAGAGAGAGAGGGAGACAGAATCCAAAGCAGGCTCCAGGCTCCGAGCTGTCAGCACAGAGCCCGGTGTGGGGCTTGAACCCACAAACCGTGAGATCATGACCTGAGCCCATCAGACGCTTAACCGACTGAGCCAGGCAGGAGCCCCTGCACCCATCCCTCCTTGCCCTCCAAACTTCTGGCTGCGAGGCAGCTTCTAGCCGCGATGCGTATCTACACTTTAATTCTGTTGCCATGTTGGACCCTCTTTCTACAATACAGTGAATTTTTGTGAGTATGGCTGGTTTGAGCCCTGTGACTCTTCTTTAGTAATCGAAGCCTATCTAATTGCCACAGGGAGTGCAGTTCCTGTGTCCCCACTTTCTGGCAAGGTGCCTGGCCCGTGGCATGCATCTACTAAATATGAAATGACATCTACCTTCCCTTCCTGGGTGGGGAAGAAGCCAATATAAGTAGCGGTCAACTTAATTAAGCCACATTGCTTACCAAATTAAGTAAACTCTTTTATCTTCAAAGAAAATCTATAAACACCATTGGAAAGAAAGAACGGCTCCATGGTCCTTAAAAATTAATAGCTAATATTTATCGAGCTACTCTGTGCCAGGCACTGGGCCGAGGGCTTCATATTTATTTTTTCATTCATCCATTCGTGTTTTCGACAAATATTTGTTAAGTACCTATTTGATAGCCAGTAACGTTTAGGTCCTGGAGATACAACTCGTTCATCTCAACCACCTGGTAAGTTGAGCCCACCTCCTCCTTTTACAGATTACAAAAACTGAATTTTGTTGGAGTTAACGTGAATCAGATTCTAACAGAAAAATTCCAGGAATTTAGTTCACCTCTGATTCGTGTCAAACCTATGCTTGGACTTCACGAGCCACAATACCCTCCCTTGAAAATTGGACATGGTAAAGTTCTGCCAACCTCACAGGGAAGTGACTAAGGACCCAAAGAGAGTGTGTAAAATCGAAATGGCTTGTAAGCTGCCAAGGGTTAAATAAAGGCACTATATACCTAAGGACAACTTTTGCCCACAAAATAAGTACGAGATTTCTGAAATCCTTTTCGTCGTTTGCTTTTCCTGCTTAAGAATCAGTGGTAATCTATTTGAAGGAAGTAGCATAAGGATGCTTCTTCTGAGAAGAGCAGTTTCAAACCCCATAGTCAAAGTCTTTATTATTTCAAGGCAGATAGTGTCACAGCCACAGAGTCATGTCAAGGGTAGCGTTCCTATCAACGTGAAAAGACCAAAGCTCTCGAATTGGACTATGTTCATTACCCACCCAATCTGATTTTGCATTTCGCCTTAAAAATCGGAAGTCACGGTCGTATGTCTCAACCAGAGTAACTCTACCCAAAGGCAGAAAAATGGATTTAATGACCTTCTGAATCCCATCCCTACAGACTTAGAATTCTCTTGTCTGTAAAATGTTTTTGGAAATAATTATAGGAGAACATCTACCAGGACTAAAATGATGTTCAACAATGTAAAATGACTAGGAGCACATTTTAGGCACTAAAAGGTTTTATTTGACTGTTTTTCTAACATCCTGACTTGAATTTAGAAAAAGAAAAGATAGACAATGTTCTTTCTTTTTTTTTTTTTAATTTAAAATGAGATTTGAAAGTTACAGAGCATCTTAAAGCGTATACAATAGCAATCACCGTGTAATTAAAAATCAGATGGTTCCTGGGCATAAATGTCATGAAAAAGACTGCTTGTCTGACGGATTGTCTTTAGGAGGCATTGCTAAGCACTGGCAGTGGATAAACAGTGTTGAGTTATAGAAAATCCTCTCATTGGGACAAAACTTAATTAAAGGAGCAGAATGTGTTATTTACAAGCATTTCAGGCTTTTGCATGGAGTTTCAGAAATCTGACTAGAGAACAAAGGGACAACGGGGTTGGAAAGGTGCTGGTTAGTTACCATGCCGTGGTGGTTCTAGGGTCTCATTTTTATTTGCACTTGATTTTCCAAACGCCTGCTACCAGGAAGCAGTTGAGAAAGTGAACGTTCTCTGTGTGTCCAATAAGAACTCAGACCTAATAGCTGCTGTTGGATTCTTATGGGCTGAATCATTTCCCTCAGAAAGACAATTTCAAGCCTGAATCCCCAGTGCCTCAGACTGTGACCTGATTTGGAAACAGAATCTTTACAGAGGTAGTGAAGTTACAATGAGGTCATTGGGGTGGACCCTAATCCACTGTGACTGGTGTCCTTATAAGGGAGAATTTGGACCCAGAGACAAGCACAGAGTGGGAACCAGGTGAAGACACAAGGAGAGCCACATGAAGATCAGAGTTGTGTTGGCACAAGCCAGGGACCATCTGGGGCCACCAGGAGCTAAAAGAGGCAAGGAGACAGTCTTCCCTTACAGGCTTTAGAGGAAGCACAACCCTGCTGTCACCTTGATTGCAGACTTCTAACCACCAACCGCGGGGCAATCGATTTCTCTTAAGTCATGCAGTCTGTGCTAGTTTGTTAGAGCAGCTCTAGGAAACGTACACAGGATCTATCTAAAGAAATCAGCTTGGTGTGGTCAGTATGAGGGTGGGCTCCAAAGTCAATTATTCCTTCGGCCAATATATTCTGACTTCCCTGCCCTGGGCACTGAGCACATGGGGACAACACGGACAGGCAGGGTCCGCCTTTCACAGAGCTCACATCGAGGCAGAGGAAGACAGAAAAAGAACGAGTAGACACATACATAAAGCAAGCTCAGAGCTGGTGATCGCTGCAAAGAGACAGGAGTAGGACAATAGCTAAAGAGAGAAACGGTTGGGTGTCTTAGAAGTGCCTCTGAAAAGTGACAGTCGAGTGTAAATGGTGAAAAGGATCTAGACCCATGAGTGTCTGGGCAAAGAGTATCGTAGGTAAAGAGATCAGAAGGAGAAGGGCCGTGAAGTCGGGACATGCCCACTGTGTTCCAGGAACAGAAAGAAAAGTCTGGCGAAAGAGTATTAAATTCAGGAGACAGTGACAGGAAGTAAGGTGTGAATGGCCAGGAAGGTCTAGTGGGTCATGATGAAGATGTGGATCTTAACCCATGGGTAAAAGAAAATCATGGAAGCTTTTGAAGTAAAGGATTGCTGTGACCTGTTTACATCTTTAAAAATTCTCATCACAGTGCAGCGATAAATGTCGGTGGGGAGTCAAAGTAGGGACAGTCAGCAGTAAAAGTAAGAGAGAACACAGGGTGGGGTTAGCAGGGAAGTGAGCAAGCAGAGATAACAGTGGTCGATGTGGGGTATATATAGTTTGGATGCAGGACTGGCTGATAAATTCAGTCTAGTTGAGGAAGGATAGGAAAGAAGGGATCATTGAGAGTCTTTCCTTTCTGCCATGAGCAAAGGGATGGTAATGTCATTACATGAGATGGGGAAGGGCAGGATTGGAGGGGGAGGAAGAGAGAGAGAGAGAGAGAGAGAGAGAGAGGAATCAAGAGTTCCATTTGGCCATGTTTCATTAGCAATGTCTGGTAGATACTTGCACTGTGGAGGAAGCAGTTGTCTAGGACTTATGACAGAGATGACTGCTTAAGACATGAATCTGAGAATGATCAGCAAATCGGAGATATTCAAATCTTTGATGGAAATAAAACTACCTAAGGAAAAAGTAAAGCTAGGGAGGAGTGTTGAAGAACAGAGCCTGGGGAGCTCCATCACGAGCAGAAGAGGAAGAACCAGGAAGTGAGGATATAGTGGGGTTCAAGGGAATGTCAGAGCTTGTAAAGTAAAAGACAGGCCCACAAAAAGCACTAACACACACACGAGCTTTATCAGAGGTGTTTGGACAAGAGTGCTTGCGAAGGGAAGTCTCTCCCAGGAAGAGACCTTCTGGAACATCAGTGTAGGATCACCACCCAGAAGGGGACAGAACAAGGAAGCTCCCCAGGGGCAGGGGTCTTATGTACATGGACAATGCTTCTCTGCAGCAAGGTGGGGAGTCTGTCAGAGAGCTCCGAGGGGCAGCAGAGGCTAGGGGCCTTTTATAGCCTTGGAGTGCAACTTATATATGGCTAGCAGATCTTAAGTGCCATTTTGAAAAGTCCGCAAAGCAAGCAGGCTCTACGTGGATAAAAATACGCTTATTAGGCTACATCTAAAGCAATTGGATGTGTAAGAATTTGAGTTTGGCACCAAATTTTGAGCCAAAGGTCCTTGCCCTCTGTGAAGAAGTAACTATGTGAGGGCCATCGTACGGTAGCATCTGCGGCCCATTTAGGTAACAAAGGATGAGACAGAAAGGTTCATGTGTAGGAGAAAAAAACAGCAAGAAGGAGAAAGAGACAGAGACAGAGACAGAGGGAGGCAACTTGGAAGAGGAGTGAAGAACATCGGAAGGAGGAGGAAGCAGTCACGTGGTGCTGGGTGGTCGAGTGAGCTGACAGGATTGATGTGGGAGTTGTTTGAACGAAACAATTGATGACCTTGATGAGTGCAGGTTCGTGGAAGAGTGGAGGCAAAACCCTGACTGGAGAGTGTTGAGGAATGGAAGCGTCAACAACCCTTCCGGGGAGAACTTTCCAACTTTTGCAAGGAGTATAATGCTATGGTCTGAATGTCATATTGTTAATATCCTACCCCCAAGGCAATGGTGTCAGGAGGTGGGGCATTTGGGAGGTGATTAGGTCATGAGAGAAGTGCCCTCATGAGTGGGATTAATGCCTTAGAGAAGAGACCCCAGAGAGACCCCTCGCTCATCCCTCCTGCCATCTATGAACCAGGAGGCTTGACCTCATTAGACATCAATTCTGCTGGCATATTGATCTTGGACATCCAGACTTTGAGAAATCAATTTCTATCCCACTCAGTCTATATTTTGTTTAAGCAGCTCAAACAGACTAAGACTACTGTTTGAAGGGAAGCAGAGAAATGGGTTAGTTCCTCTACATACTAGGGGATACAAACGTGCATCAGAAACTTTCTAATGGGAAACACTAAGAGCATGCTATGTTGGTGGTGGGGGTAAAGAGAATGTTCCATGTAGAGAGGTCTCCACCAGAGTAACGCATTTGGCCTCTTGCCCTACAACTTACTCTTTAGCTGCTCACACTGGAGGAGTGAGTTGACTAATCCATGGATAAAACACGCTGGTCCTGTTTCCCAAGTTGATGGAGCCAATCTACGAAAAGTCTGAGAACACTGGAGAACTGTCTCTTTCTGTGCCAGATCAGGACGAGGCAGT
The DNA here is from genome assembly GCF_007474595.2 of Lynx canadensis. NCBI lineage: Eukaryota > Metazoa > Chordata > Mammalia > Carnivora > Felidae > Lynx > Lynx canadensis. The sequence goes on along the minus strand of NC_044320.2, from coordinate 77,407,201 downwards.
GATCCTGGAGAATGTTTCTGCCCTAAGCCTGAACTTTTGAGGTTTCCCAAATGTCTACACTGAAGTGGTAGCAAAGTGCTAGAAAGAGCTCGGGGCAGCAATTTAAATTTTTTTTTTAACGTTTATTTATTTTTGAGACAGAGAGAGACAGAGCATGAACGGGGGAGGGTCAGAGAGAGGGAGACACAGAATCAGAAACAGGCTCCGGGCTCTGAGCTGTCAGCACAGGGGCCCGATGCGGGGCTCGAACTCACGGACAGCGAGATCGTGACCTGAGCCGAAGTCGGCGCTCAACCAACTGAGCCACCCAGGCGCCCCAACGGGGCAGCAATTTAAACCTCAAGCAATGGACTTGCAGTAATGGTGATGAAAACGTTACTCCCATTATCTCCATTGATTCCATACTTGGTAGGAGAATAAAAATATATTGTACATGGACCTGTTAAGAATGATTTAATAACATGGGGACATCAAAGGAAGAATGGAAATTGGAGGAGCTAACACACTGAGTAGGGTGGACTTGAAATATCATCTGTTTATTATGAGCAAAGAGAAAAGAGAATATAAGGGTACAGAGGCAGATACAGCCGGAAGACAGACTTGGAATCCCATCTTGACTCTATCATTTGGCTAGATGGCCTTGAGAATATTCCTTACTTGTAAAATAGGAATAATAATATTTATCACCATCAATTTACTATGAAGAGTATATGAGGTGTCACATGAAAATACTTAGCAAAAGATCCAGTCCCTTAAAATCAACAAATGAATAATAATAATAATAATAATAATATCTGGGGGTGCCTGGGTGGCTCAGTCAGTTGAGTGTCTAACTCTTGATTTCAGCTCAGGTCATGATCCCAGGGTTGTGGGAGCCTGCTTGGGATTCTCTGACTCTAAAATGAATACAGAGACGCCTAGGTGGCTCAGTCGGTTGAGCGACCAACTTGAGCTCAGGTCATGATCTTACGGTTTGTGAGTTCGAGCCCCTCGTGGGGCTCTGTGCTGACAGCTCAGAGCCTGGAGCCCGCTTCTGATTCTGTGTCTCCCTCTCTCTCTGCCCCTTCCCCATTCATGCTCTGTCTCTCTCTGTCTCAGAAATAAATAAACATTAAAACAAATTTTAAATGAATACATACATGCATACATACATATATACATAAATAAATACATAAAATATCTGTAGTAATGTATATATAATAATAAATCTATATATACCAGGCCAGGCCAAGTATAGCAAAATGTGAAGACAAGTATAGACATGCTTCTGATGTCCAGCAAAGTTGTTTAATTGGTAGTTTGTCTATCCATAAAGCCAAAGGGATCTTTCAACATCACAACTTTGTAACTCTTTCTTTAGTTAAAAATCTTTTTGGATGTTTGGTATTCAAAAAGTCTTTCTGATGTTCACTTCAGGCAAGATAAACATTTTGTTCTTACTGCTAGAAATTATGAACAATCTGGAACAGACGATTGTCCTGTTTCATACTTTCAGCTCCAGGAAAATGTAACCTCCCTTGAAAATGGCAAAATTTACAGAGAGTCTGAGAACAGGTTTTTCTTTTTATCGTAAAGATTTTGTAAAGAGTCTTAGATAAATTTTATTGCTTCTCCTGATTCTCTCTTTATTGATCAGATAATTTAGACAGAAGCCCTCATCAAAAATTTCGACCACATTGTAATGAGTTTTCTCCATCGATGTATAATAAATATAACTGAAAAAGTGTTTCAGGAGAGCATATTTCTTTTTAGCCCATACCATGAATATTTTTTCTCCACTAGTAAAAATTCTTTTACCAGATATGCTAATAAATTAAGTTGCCTACCAAGTTCTTCTCAGGCAAAGTACTACGCTCGGGCTTGTTGAAGGGACAACTTTTAGAAAATCATGCAACACTCAATTCTGCCTCCCTTTTTCCAAGGCAGGCATATGTGTGTATCTATAGAGAAGTTGTTTTAAGATTAAGGTATAATTAGGGCACCTGGGTGGCTCAGTCAGTTAAGCGTCTGACTCTTGGTTTCAACTCAGGTCATGGTCTCAGGGTTCAAGAAATGGGGTCCCACACTGGGTTCTGCCATGACAGCGCGTAGCCTGCTTGAGATTCTCTCTCTCTGCCCCTCCCCTGCACTCTTTCTGTCTCTCAAAATAAAATAAGTAAACATTAAAGAGGGATGTAGGTATACTTTGGGGTGCCTGGGTGGCTCAGTCGGTTGAGCGTCAGACTTCAGCTCAGGTCATGATCTCACGGCTCACGATTGCAAGCCTCCGGCTCACTGCTGTGAACGCAGAACCCGCTTCAGATCCTCTGTCCCCTTCTCTGTCTCTGTCTCTCCCTCGCTCACACAGTCTCTCAAAAATAAATAAACATCGAGAAACAGATTAAGGCATAATTTACAGTCAGTAAAACGCATAGATTTAAGCAGTCAGGTTCATGGGTTTGACAGTCATACATATGCGTGCACACACGCCCACACACCTTGATAGAGCATATTTCCTATACTATGGAGAGCTCCCTTATGCCCCACTTTTAGCTAATGCCTTCAACCCCACTCCCACCCAAACACTCTCTAATTTCTATCCCCATAGACTAGTTTTTCCCATGTTTGGATTTCATTATATGGAATAATCCAGTATACTTTTTTTGTTTGGAGCTTGTGTGATTTTTTTTTCACTCCACAGAATAGTTTTTATGTTTATTCTTTTAATGTGTATTTATTTTTGAGAGAGAGAGAGAGAGAGAGAGAGAGAGAGAGAGAGAGAGAGAGAAACAGAGCATGAATAGGGAGGGGCAGTGAGAGAGAGGAAGAGACAGAATCTGAGACAGGCTCCGGGGGTCGAGCTGTCAGCACTGAGCCCGACGGGGAGCTTGAACTCACAAACTGTGAGATCTTGACCCAACCCAAAGTTGGCCACTTAACCTACTGAGCCACCCAGGCACCTCATCCACAGAATATTTTTAAAACTACAGGGGGGGAGGACACTTGTTGGGATGAGCACTGGGTGTTGTATGGAAACCAATTTGACAATAAATTCTATTAAAAAATTAATTAATTAAATTAAATTAATACTACAAAAATAAAAAATAAAACAAAACTAATTCATATCATTTATAGAATATGCAGTCTATTCCTTTTGATTGCATATTAGCTTATATTGAACATTATTCTTTGGTGAGGCATCTTATGACTTTTGTCAATTATTTTGTTGGGTTGTTGTCTTCTTACTGTAAATTTATAGTTGGAACATGAATTATTTATCAGATATGAGTATTCTCAATATGTTTTCACAGTCGGTGGCTTTTGTATTTATTATCTTCATGGCATATTTTAATAACCACAATTTTAAAATTTTTATGAAGTCCAACTTTTTAGTTATTTCAATATTAGTGCATTTTTATCGAGTATGAGTAATATTTGTCTACTCTGAGGCTAGAATGTTCTCTATGCTTTCTTCTAGAAGCTATAGGATTTCAACTTTTATCGTTATACCTATAAAACCTCTCAAGATCTAAGAATGGAATAAGGCAAAGCTCAAACTTTATGTGTGAGTTTCTGTGTGTGTGTGTGTGTGTGTGTGTGTGTATTTAAGCCAGGTTTATTGACATGAAATTTACATGCAATAAAATTCACCTTTTTCAGGTGTGCTTGATGAGTTTTGATAAGTGTATACATTTAACCTACGCCACAATTGAGGTATAGAATATATTTATCAATTCAGTTTTCTAGACACATTTTCACTCAACTCTTTCCCTTTCTTGTGCCCTTAACTCCTGGAAACTGCTGATATGTTTCCTCTCCTTTTAGTTTTGTTCTTTCTAGAATGTCCTATAAATGGGATCATGCAGGGGTGCCTGGGTGGCTCAGTCGGTTAAGTGTCTCACTTCGGCCCAGGTCATGACTTCACGGTTTGTGAGTCGAAGCCCTACATCGGGCTCTGTGCCGACAGCACGGAGCCTGCTTGGGATTCTCTGTCTTCATCTCTCTCTGCCTCTTCCCTGCTTGTGCGCTCTCTTTCTCTCTCTCTCAAAAATAAATACACACAAAAAATAAATTCAAAAAATGGGACCATGCAGTCCAAAGCCTTTCTGTCTGGATTATTTTACACGGCACAGTACCTTTGACTTTTATCCATATCGTTGCATGTATCCATAGTTCATTCTTTTTATTGCTGAGTAGAATTTGAATTCGTGGATTTACCACAATCCATTTATTCATTCATCGCTTGTTTCCAATTTGGGCCATGATGAATAAAGTGTTTATGAGCATTTGTGTCCAGGTCTTTGTGTAGATATATGCTTCCAATTCTCTAGATGTTGAATTACTGGGTCATATGGAAAGTCCATGTTCAAAGTAATACCAGCACCACGTGAGAGTTTCACTTGCCCACATTATTCCCAGTATTGGTATTTTTGTCTTTTTAATTTGGCCATTGCAACGAGTGTGCAGTGATATTTTGGTCGTAATTTCCATGATGAGTGCTGACAGTGAGCACTTCTTTTCCATGGGTTGATTCATATATGTCCTTTAGGAAAATCTCAGTACAACATTATTTTTAAATTTAATTGAATCATCTTCCTATTATTGAGTGATAAGTCTTCTTTATATAGGCTGAACCTGTGTCTTTTAAAGGTTATGTGTTTTGCATTACTTTTAACCAGCGTGTGTGTGAGTTATTACGAAAAGGTGTTGATATTTGTCAAATGCTTGTTTTGCATTTATTGAAATAATGTAATGGTTCTCCTTCTTTAGCCTACTGAAATGATCACTTTTCTTGTTCGATATTTGAATATTAAACAAACTTTGTATTCCTGAAATAAACCTCACTTGATAATATATTGCCTTTGTATATTGCTGGATTCTCTTTACTAGAATTTTGTTAAAGATTTTTGTGTCCACATCCATGGAGGTTACTGGTCTGCAGTTTTCTTTACTAATAGTGTCTTATTCTGGTTTTGGTATTAGTATAATGTTACCTCCATCAACTAATTTTGGAAGTATTCATTTCTGTTTTATTTTATGGAAGGTTGAACAGGATGGTATTACTACCTCCTCAGATGTTTGGTAAAATTTATCAACAAAGCCATCTGGGCAAGGTTATTTGTGTGTGTGTGTGTGTGTGTGTGTATGTGTGAGACAGAATATTTGTAATTATGAATTTAATTTCTTTAATAATAAGGGCTATTCAGGTTACTATTTTTTCACAAGTGAATAAGCTTTATTACCTTGCACCTTTAAAAGAGTGTATACTTTTCACCTAAGCTATAGAATATATTGACATAAAGTTGTTCATAAGATTCCTTTTTTAAAAAAAATCACTTAAATCCAAGTCAGTTTACATATAGTATAATAACGGTTTCAGGAGTAGAATTAGTGATCATCACCTACATATAATACTCAGTGCTCATTCCAACAAGTGCCCTCCTTAATATCTATCACCCATTTAGCCCATCCCTCCACCCATCACCCCTCCAGCAAGCCTCAGTTTGTTCTCTGTGTTTAAGAATCTCTTGTGGTTTGACTCCCTATCTGTTTTTATCCTATTTTCGCTTCCCTACTCCTATGTTCATCTGTTTTATTTCTTCCACATATGAGCAAAATCATATGATATTTGTCTTTCTCTGACTGACTTATTTCGTTTAACATAATACACTCTAGTTCTATCCATGTTGTTGCAAATGGCAAGATTTCATTCTTTTTGATAGCAGAGTAATATTCTATTGTATATGTATACCACATCTTCTTCATCTATTCCAAAGTTGCTGTACCAGTTTCCATTCCCACCAACAGTGCAAAAGTATTCTCCTTTCTCTGCATCCCCACCTACATCTGTTGTTTCCTGAGTTGTTAATTTTAGCCAGTCTGACAGGTGTAAGGTGGTATCTCATTGTGGTTTTGATTTGTATTTCCCTGAGGATGAGTGATGTTGAGCATCTTTTCATGTGTCTGTTAGCCATCTGGATGTCTTCTTTGTAAAAGTGTCTGTTCATGTCTTTTGCCCATTTCTTCACTGCACTACTTGTTTTTTGGGCATTGAGTTCCAAAAGTTCTTTTATAGATTTTGTATACTAAACCTTTATCTGATAGGTCATTTGCAAATATCTTCTCCCATTCTGTTGGTTGCCTTTTAGGTTTTGTTGATTGTTTTCTTCACTGTGCAGAAGGTTTTTACCTTGATGAGGCCCCAATAGTTCATTTTTGCTTTTGTTTCCCCTGCTTCCAGAGATGTGTCAAGAAGGTGCTGTGGCCGAGGTCAAAGAGGTTGTTGCCTATTTTCTCCTCTAGGATTTTGATGGCTTCCTGTCTTACATTGAGGTCTTTCATCCATTTTGAGCTTATTTTTGTGTATGGTGTAAGAAAGTGGTCCAGGTTCATTCTTCTACATGTCACTGTTCAGTTTTCCCAGCACCGCTTGCTAAAGAGACTGTCTTTTTTCCATTGGATATTCTTTCCTGCTTTGTCAAAGATTAGTTGGCCATATATTTGTGGGTCCATTTCTGGCTTCTCTATTCTGTTCCATTGATCTGAGTGTCTGTTCTTGTGCCAGTATCATACTGTCTTGATGATTACAACTTGATGATTACAGCTTGAAGTCTGGAAATCTGATGTGTCCCTTTTTGGTTTTCTCTTTGAGGATTGCTTTGGCTATTTGGGCTCTTTTCTGGTTCCATACAAATTTTGGAATGATTTGTTCCAGCTCTGTGAAGAATGCTGGGGTTATTTTGATGGGGATTGCATTGAATGTGTAGATTGCTTTGGGTAGTATTGACGTTTTAACAATATTGGTTCTTCCAGTCCATGTTTTTTCCATCTCTCTGTGTCTTCTTCAATTTCTTTCATAAGCTTTCTATAATTTTCAGTGTACAGATATTTCACCTCTTTGGTTAGGTTTATTCCTAGGTATTTTATGGTTCTTGGTGCAATTACAAATGGGATAGAGTTTTTGATTTCTCTTTCTGTTGCTTCATTATTGGTGTATAGAAATGCAACCGATTTCTGTATATTGATTTTATACCCTGCAACTTTGTGGAATTCATGGATCGGTTCTTGAAGTTTTTTGGTGGACTCTTTTGGGTTTTCCACATAGGGTATTGTGTCGTCAACAAAGAGTGAAAGTTTGACTTTTTCCTTGCCAATTTTGATGCCTTTTCTTTTGGTTGTCTCGTTGCTGAGGTGAGGACTTCCAACACTATGTTGAACAACAGTGGTGAGAGTGGACATCCCTGTTGTGTTCCTGCCCTAAGACGGAAATATCTGTTATTCTCTATTGAGGATATTAGCTGTGGGTCTTTTGTATATGACCTTTATGATCTTGAAATATGTTTCTTCTATCCCTATTTTCCTGAGGGTTTTTTATCAAGAGAGTATGGTGTATTCTGTCAAATGCTTTTTCTGCATCTATTGAGAGGAACATATGGTTTTTGTCCTTTCTTTTATTAAAGTGATGTATCACATTGATTAATTTGTGGATATTGAACCAGCCCTTCACCCCAGAAATAAATTGCACTTGAATCATTGTGGTGAATAATTCTCTTAATGTATTGTTAGATCCAGTTTACTAGTATCTTGTTGAGAACTTCTGCATTCGTGTTCATCAGGGAAATTGGCGTGTAGTTCTCCTTTTTCGTGGGGTCTTTGTCTAGTTTTGGAATCAAGGTAATTCTGGCCTCCCAGAATTTGTTTGGAGGTTTTCATTCCATTTCTATCTTTTGGAACAGCTTCAAAAGAATAGGTATTAACTCTTCTGTGGACGATCTGGAATAAATGGACACATTCCTGGAAACATATAAACTACCAAAAGTGAAACAAGAAAAAATAGAAAATTTGAACAGACCTACAATCAGTAAAGAAATTGATTCAGTTATCAAAAATTTCCCAATAAATAAGAGTCCAGGGCCAGATGGCTGCCCAGAGGAATTCTACCACCACACCTAAAGAAGAGTTAATAACTATTCTTTTGAAACTGTTCCAAAACATAAGATTCCTTTATCTTTTTAATGTCTGTAGGATCCAAAGTAAAATACTTTTCTTCTAGGTATGGTAATTTGAGTTTTCTCTCTTTCTTGTTGGCTAAAGGTTTATAATTTTGTTGATCATTTCAGAGAGGTAGTTTTTTATTCTATTGATTTTCCTTTTTGTTTTCACTTTTCTATGTCATTGATCATTCATTTTCCCCATTTTCCTGCTCATCTTAAGTTTGCCTTGCTCATTTTTTTTTCCTCCGGTTTCTTAAGGCAATAGCTTAGATCAGAGGTTGGCAAATTAGAGCCTGTGGCCTATTTTTGTACAGCCTCTGAACTAAAAATGTTTTTTTTATATTTTAAAGGGTAATAAAACAAAGAACAGTCGACAGAGATCATCTATGAGTCACAAAGCCCAACATGTGTACTATTTGGCTGTTAGTTTTCAAAGTTTACCAATTCCTGGCTTAAATCATTTGTTTGAGTCTTCTTAAATATCAGCATTTAAAACTACAAATTTCTGTTTATTGACTGCTTTAGCAGGATCCCACAGCTTTGTTACAATATTTTGTCTTCTTCATTTGAATAAAAGATTTTCCAATTTTCCTTGTGATTTCTTTTTTTGTCCTAAGGGTTATTAACTGTTTCTTAATTTCCAAATGTTTGCTTATTGATTCCTATCTCGTTAAATCCTGCTGTGGTCAGAAATGTATTTTATATGCATTCCATCCTTATAAGTTTGTTGAGAGTTAAGTATCCAGAATAAAGGTTGTCTTGGTAAATATTCCATTTACACTTGAAAATAATTTGTATTCTGCTGTGTTTTGGTGTTTTATATATGCCAGTTGTGGAGGCTCTTTTTTTCTCTATACATGTATACATATATGTCTTCATTACCTTTTGTTTAAAAATACTTGTTGAGAAGTATGTTCTTTCTGTCCAATTAATTGACAAAGTTGCCTGGGCTGAAATTCGATTGATTGAAAATCTGTAGATTTCGTCCTTCTGGCTGTCTCAAAACATTTATTTTCAAATATCCAAGGTCAAAAATTTTTTTTTCAAACTAGACAAATGATAAGAATCCCTTGAACATTAGTCTCATGCAATGTGATGGTTTGTTAGCAAAGAAAAATTCCTACAGTCTTTCTTTGAACAGTGCCATTGAATTTGATGGTAAGGTATATTCCAATGACTTAAAATAATTGTAAGGCTATGTCACTATTAGGAATAGGTACATAAATTAAGTAGAAATGAAGCGGATTCTAAAGCTGGACGATTTTTTGAAGCTCCAACATTTACAAGTTGAGTTTATAAAGTTTTGACTTTTAATGATCATTTCTGTCTTTTTCTTCTACTTTGCTATTCCCAGGCAATATTATTGCTGCAGAAGCAATATTATAAAAAGAATATCATCTTGTATACTTTTAATCTGAATGAAATTATGAAAGCGTTATTGAACATGACCTTAAATAAAGCCAAACTATCAATAACCTAGAATCACCATTTTGGCTTCCTTGAAAGTATATTTGATGCTAACAGATTAATTTACGACTGT